>NC_041388.1:116396431-116413723 GCF_002162155.2 Triticum dicoccoides | reverse complement strand
GGAGTGGAGATTCTCTAAGGATCTCTCTAAATATCTCCTCTTTTCGCAAGAAGTAGTGTGTCTCTTCTGTAAGTCAGTTAGTATATTTGGTCAGCTGGTCCGTTCAGTCAGCTAGTCTGGTATGTCTATTTATTTTGTGTTTCATGTTGTCTGTTATTTAGAACATCTTAGTTTGGAATGTACGTGGTCTTAATGCTGAATTTAAATGGACCTCGATTAGGAATAATATTGAGGAAAGTGGAGCCAATGTAGTTTGTCTTCAAGAGACAAAAAAACTTTGTTTGATTTCAGTTTTATCTGTAACATCGCTCCTTGCTGGCCTTTGGTTTTTTAGAATAGTCGTTTTTCTACGGGCACCATAATTAAGCAAGAATCTTTTGGCATTGTGGTTGAGTTTCAGTCTACTGCTTCTGCTGACAAATGGACATTAGTGAATGTTTGTGGCCCATGTGTGGAACCTAGGAGGTCGGGTAGCTGATCTTGTCATACCTGATAATGAGCTTTGGCTCTTTCTGGAAGATTTTAATTTTTATAGATATGGTGAAAATTGAAATAAAGATGGTGCCAATGATAATGACATGTATATTTTAAATGAACTCATTGCTCACTTGGGTATTATTGAGCTGCCTATAAAAGAGGAGGGCGTACACCTGGAGAAACATGCAGCTTGACCCTCTTCGGGAGCAGTTGGAATGGTATTTCATTGTCACCACTTGGACCTTAAAATTCCCCAACACCCAAGTGCATCCTCTTGCAAGGCCTATTTCAGATCATCTGCCTTGTGTGGTTAGAGTGGATTCCAAGATACCTAAAGCCCAAATATTTTGTTTTGAGAATTACTGGATTAAAAGGCCAGGTTTTATGAATTTGGTTGACATCATATGGAATACTAGATAATACCCCGCAGCAGATAAAACATATTGTATTTAGTTATTATACAGTTGTAAATATATATACGTAGACCGGAGTAACATTTGTCATGCATGTTAAGAGAAATATAATTAGTGTGATTGATTAGGTGGCATGTGTGGTTGTAAGTGCATCTAGTGCCACCCCTAGTTGGTTTTGGAGTATTGACGACAAACCTAGCTGAGGCACTAATGTGTTTGTGAGAATGGAAGGATAACACAGGTAGAAGTCCCTCATTGATTCGGTTTTCCTACCAGAGATGACCCCTAAAAATGTATGAAGACATTGAAGTCAAAGGTGGTATGTGAAGACATTCACATTGAAGACTATGACAAGAGAATACATCGCATGAAGACTATGGAGCGCGAAGACTTAGATCCTTCGTAGTTCTTTTTCTTCTTTGTTGAGTCATAGGAACCACCGTACTGTTAAGTGGGGTCCAAGAGAACCAGTCAGAATGACTGAAGTGATGCTTAACCAAAATCCCATGTCTTCGAGTGAAGACTATGAGAGCGAATCTTGTCTAGAGTTGGACAAGTCAGCTTTGCTTGTAGCCCAAGTAAAGTTGCCGTGTGTGTTTGAAATCTGACCATTGGAACACGTGTCAGTTCCTTAGTGACCCAGGGTCATTTCGGACAAATCAGGTCGGGTTGCCTAGTGGCTATAAATAGCCCACCCCCTACAACCATAAACGGTTCACTGCTCAGAGTTAAAGTACGGCTGTTGTCGTTTGAGAGCAACCCACCTCGAAGCCTTTGAGAGAGAATTCCTTGCGAGGATAAAGTCCTAACCACCCAGAGCCAAAGAGTGTTAGGCATCACTTAAGTCGTCCTGTCTGTGTGATCTGAAGACTTATTACACTTGAGGACTGTGAATCCTCCAGCCGGTTAGGCGTTGCGTTCTGAGCATCCAAGAGTCATTGTGGATCGCTAGTGAACGAAGTCTGTGAAGGTTTGGGAGTCTACCTTGAATACTTACCAGAGTGATTGGGCGAGGTCTGTGTGACCTTAGCTCAAGGGGAATACGGTGAGGACTAAGGGTTCTGAGCTGCGTGTTCAGGACTGGGTGTCCGGGACTGTGTGTCCTCAGGTTTAAATACCTAGCCTCCCTAACCAGACGTACAGTTGTCACAACAACTGGAACTGGTCCAACAAATCATTGTCTTCAACGAGTCACTGGTTTCTTCCTTCCCTTCCCTTTACTTACTGTTGGTCCTTGTGAAGTCATTGCATGATTGCATTATCTTTTGTCTTCACTAAGTGATTACTTGTTTTGATTGGCTTCACAATATCTTCCTACCTGATCCTTACTGCATAGCTGCTATTAGTCATTGTGTTTTCACTTCTTTGGTTACTTGACTAAGGTTGTCTAGTGTAGTCTACCTTCCGCTGCATGGTAATAGGTTTACTTATATTGTTTGTCTTCGAAACTTCCATGTTTTGAAGACTTTGTTAAAAATCGCCTATTCACCCCCCTCTAGTCGATCACTAGCACTTTCAATTGGTATCAGAACAAGGTACTCCCTTGTTCTGTGTGATTCGGTTTAACCACCTGGAGTTTTAGCTATGTCGACTGCAGGGATAATTAAAGTCTCCTCTGCGTGCCCCGTCTTCGATGGAACTGAATAACCCTACTGGAAGAATAAGATGCGCATGCATCTTGAAGCCATTGATGTCGACCTATGGTATGTCATCAAGAACAGCGTTCCCAAGGCTGGAGAAGGTGTCACTGCTGCTGATGTCAAGAAGTTCGTTCAACTGGACTCTACTGCCAAGAATATCATCTGTGGTCATCTGACCAAAGGACAGTATGGCCGTGTGAGTGCGTTGGAGACTTCCAAGCTAGTCTGGGACTGGCTCTCCAAGGTCAACGAAGGCGTCTCCACCTAGAGAGATCAGAGAATCAGTGTCTTTCGCAATCTCTTCAACCGCTTCAAGAGAAATGACAATGAGAATGTCCAGCTCACGTTTGATCGACTCACTGACATCATAAATGAGCTTCAAGCCCTCGGCGCCACTGAGATCACCAAGCATGAAGTCGTTAAGACACTCCTGAGATCACTTGACAGTTCGTTTGACACCCTAGCCCTGATGATTCAAGAACGCCCTGATTTCAAGACACTCGATCCGTCTGACATACTTGAGAGGCTCAACACACACGAGTTTCAGCTTTCTGAGAAAAGAGACATCTACGGTACCAACTATGGGCGAACTCGTGCCTTGAAGGCAAAAGCTGTCTCCTCATCCGAAGAAGAATCTGACAGCAGTTCTGATGATCCTGAAGACATTGGAAAGGAGCTTGCTATGCTTGTGAAGAAGTTCCAAAAATTCACCAAGAAGAAAGGGTTCAGAAAGTCTTCATGATCAAGCTCAAGGAATGATGAAGCTTCTGCTCATGACTACAAGAAGAGAACATGTCACAAGTGCAAGAAGCCTGGCCACTACATCTTTGAGTGTCCGCAGTGGGACAATGAGAACAAGAAGAAGAAGAAGAGCAAGGAGTATGACTCTGACGACAAGAAGAAGAAGAAATACTCAAAGTCTTCTTCCAAGTCTTCCTCGAAGTCTTCATCACACAAGAAGAGCTCATCTGGCAAGGCACGTGCGTTTGTTGGCAAGAAAATGGATTCTGAGGAGGAGTCTGCTTCTGAGGAGGCAGAGGTGGAGTCTGAGGAGGAGTCCGATTCTGGCGTTGCGAGTCTGGCTGCAGCATACGTTGCCAAGTCCATCTTCAACACTGAAGACAATGACTTCATCACCGACACCGATGAAAATGACAAGGACTACTCCGCGCCTTCCTACTGCTTCATGGCACGTGGTGCCAAGGTAAACACACGCACTACTCACTATCAAACATCCAGTGACGATGAATCTGATTGTGATTCCAAACCTAGCTACAAAACACTTGCTAAAATTGCAACTGAACAACAGAAAGCTATGGAGCACATTCAAAAACTGTTAGACAAAAGCGATGATCTGTTAGACGCTGAAATGACTCGATCTCAGTCCTTAATTAAAGACATGAAAAATCTTCACGTTAAGTATGAGGAACTTGAAAGTCGTCATGAAAGGCTCTCAACAACTCATGAAAGGCTGTCCTACGATTATCTTCAAAGGAAGCAAGACCTTGAGAAATTGAGAGCGGCTCATGAAGATCTTCAAAAGGAAAACGAGTCACTTCGCGCCAAACAGATCAGTTCAGCTCAGGAAGGATTTGAACCACCATGTCTTAAGTGCATTGAGCGTGATAACACTACTTCTGTTGCTGAATGTTCTACTGCTGCTACTGTTGCAATATCTTCACCTGTCGATGTGATAACTAACCCCTCTGCTGAGGATACCACTGCCATTGCTGATGAGAATGCTAGGTTGAAGACACTGCTTGAAACAGGGATGTACAAAAGTCTCAAAGGGCATCAGACACTATGTGATGTCCTCAAAAGGCAAATTCTGAACCGAAACCCTAGGAAAGAGGGTGTTGGGTTCGAAAGGAAAATGAATGCCGATGGCTCTTACTGGAAACCTGAGCAGTACCCCAAAACCACCTGGGTTGCTGCAAAGGAACCTTCAGCGGATCCATCCACCCTATCTGGCTTCACTTGTGCTAATCCCATTATTATTGATGAATCCTTTGATGCAAACTATAAAATGTTTAAGAATCAGAATGGTGAAGTGTTTGCCAGGTATATTGGTACTAACTGCAGGAATGGACTGCCTATGAAGAAGATCTGGGTGCCGAAAAGGTGTTTGGAGAATCTTCCTGTGAATGTCAACATGACACCACAGGTGAAGAAGACAAACCCCAGATCACAGACTTCATACGGTCCAAAGGCTTCATACAGACAGAGGACTCACCGGAGTCACGCTAACACAAATGTTTTGCAGGGAAGCCATACTCAGGCCTATGAATATGAGCGCGGTTCATCAAACCACCATGTTCATAAGACCAAGAACTATTCTGCCTATTCTTATGAGTACTATTGTCCACCTGCTAGACTTTTTGCTAGGGCTCCAAAGCCAAAGTTCTCAGATGCTGCACTTAGACTCATCGCTTCAAAGCCACCCTTGAAGATGTGGGTGGCTAAGAAAGCTTAACTCTCTTTTGCAGGGAAAGGTCTCCAGCAGAAAACCAAAATTGTCTGACGCTATTGCTGGGGACCTTAAACATCTTGTAGGGCGCAAGATCAAATGCCCAAATGGTCTTATTATGTACTTTGTTCCTGAATCGCTTGCTACTCACCCTATCAGTCCAAATCTCGATCTAAGCTTTCATAATCCACTGGTTCGTCAAATGTTTTTGCTTCACAATTCTCTTCGTGAAGCCTATCCCCCTAACTGCATTGTAGGGTACGACACCAGCTGCTTCACAATGGATTAATGATAGTGGGTGTACCAATCACATGACTGGCAAGCGAAGCCTTCTTATGGACTCAACCTTATGTCCATCCGACAAAAGTCACATCACATTTGCTGACACTGGTAAAAGTAAGGTATTGGGTCTAGGTAGAGTTGCAATCTCAAAGGATCAACACATGGATAAAGTCATGCTTGTTGAATCCCTTGGTTTCAACTTAATGTCTGTCTCAATGCTTTGTGATTTAAACATGATTGTAATGTTTGGAAAATATTGTTGCCTTGTACTAATGGAATCTGACAAGTCTCTAGTGTTTTAAGGGTATTGAAAAGATGATTTGTACGTGGTAGATTTCTCAGCAGGACCACAGCTTGCCGTATGTCTTCTAGCAAAAGCTTTAGAATGCTGGCTCTCGCATCGGAGGCTAGGGCATGCTGGCATGAGGAACCTGCACACCCTTGAAAATAAGAAGCATGTCATAGGCATCGAGGGCGTCAAGTTCAAGAAATATCACTTATGCGGTGCCTGTGAAGTAGGAAAGATGACGAGGGCCAAGCATCCCTCGAAGACAATCATGACAACGACTCGACCCTTCGAATTGCTCCACATGGATCTTTTCGGTTCCACTCATTACTCAACTCTTACTACTACTGCTTGTCTCTATGGCTTTGTCATTGTTGATGATTATTCTAGATATACTTGGGTGCATATAATCCTCTACAAGACTGAAGTGCAGGATGTCTTCAGACGCTTCGCCAATCGAGCAATGAACAACTATGGTGCCAAGATAAAACACATCAGAAGTGACAATGGCACTGAATTCAAGAACACTGGCCTGGATACATATCTTGATACTTTGGGCATCACACATGAATTCTCAGCTCCATACACGCCACAGCAGAATGGCATCGTCGAACACAAGAACAGAACACTTATTGAGATGGCCTGAACGATGCTTGATGAATACAAGACTCCAAGAAAGTTCTGGCCTGAAGCAATTGATACTGCATGCCATACAATCAACCGTGTTTATCTTCACAAGCTTCTGAACAAGACATCTTATGAGCTCCTTACTGGCAAGAAGCCAAATGTCAATTACTTCAGAGTATTTGGCGCTAGGTGCTGGATCAAGGATCCACATCACACTTGAAAATTTGCACCAAAAGCACATGAGGGTTTTATGCTTGGATATGGAAAGGATTCGCACTCCTACAGAGTCTTCAATCTCTTTCATTATAAAGTGGTCGAAACAGTGGATGTGCGGTTCGATGAGACTAACGGCTCACAAAGAGAGCACCTGCCAAATGTGCTAGATGAAGCCAGTGAATCAATCAAACTTATGGGAACTGGAGAAATCATACCTTCTGAAGCTCAACCTGAAGAGGAACTTATCATCTCCGCACCTGATCAACCTGAAGACAATGCCCAGCCTGAAGACAATCCCTCTAACAATGACAATGATTAGCAAGAGCAAAATCTTCGTCCTGTACATCCTCGTGTTGCAAATGAAGTGCAGATTGAGAGAATAATTGATAGCATCAATGCACCAGGTCCACTCACTCGTTCAAGGGCAACACAGCTAGCAAATTTCTGTGGACACTTCGCATTCATCTCAATAACAGAAACCAAGAAAGTTGAAGAAGCCTTCATGGAACCTGAATGGATTCAAGCTATGCAAGAAGAGCTTCAACAATTTGAGCTGAATAATGTATGGGAACTGGTTAAGCGTCCTGATCCTCGAAAGCACAATATAATAGGCACCAAATGGATATATCACAACAAGCAAGATGAGCATGGTCAAGTTGTCAGAAACAAAGCTCGTGTCGTTGCTCAAGGATACAATCAAGTTGAAGGTATTGACTTTGATGAAACATTTGCTCCTGTGGCTAGACTTGAAGCTATCCGCATACTGCTGGCCTATGCAAATCATCATAATATTCTCCTGTATCAAATGGATGTGAAGAGTGCCTTTCTCAATGGCAAGATTGAAGAAGAGGTGTATGTTGCACAACCACCTGGTTTTGAAGATCCAAAACATCCTGACATGGTGTACAAGCTCAACAAGGCACTATATGGCCTCAAACAAGCCCCTCGAGCTTGGTATGACACAGTCAAATACTTCCTGAAGAGCAAAGGCTTCACACCTGGTTCCGTCGACCCCACTCTCTTCACAAAGACATATGATGGTGAACTGTTTGTGTGCCAAATATATGTGGATGACATTATCTTCGGTTGCACCAATCAGAAATACAGTGAAGAGTTTGAATATATGATGCAAGAGCAATATCAGATGTCCATGATGGGTGAGCTGAAGTTCTTCCTTGGTCTTCAGATACGTCAGCAACGCAACGACATCTTTATATCTCAAGAGAAGTACCTCAAAGATTGCCTGAAGAAGTTTGGTATGCAAGACTGCAAGGGCTTCACGACGCCAATGCCAGCCAAACATCATCTGGGTCCCGACGACAATGGTAAAGAGTTCGATCAAAAGGTATACCGCTCCATGATTGGTTCTTTACTTTATCTATGTGCATCTAGGCCAGATATTATGCTTAGTGTTTGCATGTGTGCTCGATTCCAAGCGGCACCAAAGGAATCGCATCACTTAGCTGTGAAGCGAATTCTTCGATATTTGGCTTACACCCCAACTCTAGGATTATGGTATCCAAAGGGCTCAAAGTTTGATCTGGTTGGATTCTCGGATGCTGATTATGCTGGTGACAAGGTGGATCGCAAGTCTACATCAGGCACATGTCATTTTCTGGGACGATCACTTGTATGTTGGTCTTCAAAGAAGCAGAACTGTGTATCTCTCTCCACTGCTGAATCCGAATACATTGCTGCTGGATCTTGCTGCGCTCAGCTTCTGTGGATGAAGCAAACACTCAAAGACTATGGCATTAATCTGAAGCAAGTGCCACTCTACTGCGACAACGAAAGCGCCATCAAGATTGCCAACAACCCAGTTCAGCACTTGAAGACAAAGCACATTGAGATTCGTCATCACTTTCTCAGAGATCATGTTGTCAAGGAAGATATTGATATCATACACGTCAACACTGAAGAGCAATTGGCAGATATCTTCACCAAGCCCTGGATGATAAGAGATTTTGCAAGTTACGGTGTGATCTAAATATCTTGGAATCCTCAAATGTCCTGTGATCAGGCACACATCCTAACACTTATGCATATTGATGACTTAGATGTGCAACACATGAAGTAAAGTCTATCTTCAATCAATGAAGACATACATTCTAAGTGTGAATACATTAATGAGGAATTTGACTTCGGAGCGCCATGATAATTGTGCGCTGTGTCTGGGTCTAATACTTCCTATACGGTGGGTAACACCACCACCAAATGTTCTGTTTGAAGTGTTTCACTCATGGCGTTACATTTGCTATGTCTTCACATTTGGTTTGGCTTCAATCTCAACATGTCTTCATAATTATCTTCCCTATGTTGATTATATATATATATACTAGTGTTCTGTCCTCTACAGAATTCACTTATAGCTATGTCTTCTTGTTGAATCTTTTGAACTAAGTGAATGTGATCGGACCCTAACCTCTCTATGCTTTCTATCTCAAACTCTATCTCTCCAAATCATATGCATTCTATTGAAACTGTCGAATGTCTTCTCTGCGTCCTTGTCAGAAGAAGATACAGAGACAAACATTAAGTCCGTTTTCAATGCTAATTCCTTCACCTGAAACCCGGAGAAGTGGGAATGACCACCCGACAATCCAGGCATGCGTGGGACGTGGAACAACCTCCGATATGCTGCATGATGGCCACGTGTTCCTCAGATGTGAATCACCAGGGGCACCTGTATAATAACACTGAGCCGTCCCTGTCCCTATAAATACACGCCTCACCTCAGTCATTATCCTTTCTTCCACTCTCGCACGAACCCTAGCGCCACCGCTAGCCCTCGACAACGCTGGCGACGAAGCGCTTAGCTGCCGCAACCTCTCCGACGTCGTCTTCACGCCGGCCGTGGACATCGTCTTCTCCGCCGTCGCCGTAGGTGTCCACCGTCGCCAAGTTAGGGCACGGACAATCGAACTGCTCGTCCTCCTCTTCCACTCCGTCTAGCAGTTCCTTGTGTGGTAAATAAAACTTCCTTTTTACGGCCCCTTTGATCCTATAGATTCGTCACTTTCTGCCACAAGTAGTTTCTGTTCACACAAGTTGGATCCACTTCATACTGCATCTCATATTATGCCTAGTATGTTCACTTATGCTTCACAAAGTAGTTAGATTCCTCACTTGTACTGATCCATGGATTCGTACAAATCTGGAACCAACTCCTTATCTATGAGTGAATGTCTTCGCAAGATGAGGTCAATGTCTTCTAAACTGATTTATCTTCAAAATCTTCTGAGAATGCATATGACCTCTTCCCCTTCCCTCGCACCTTAATGCTGTCACAGGTACATGTCCGTGGGAGAATCCCTTGGTTCTCATAGTCTGCATTCATTTGCAGAATTCTTACAGCATCATATAAATTCTCCCGAAGCCAGTTCCTGTTTGTCCAGCAAGCAAAAGCCTTTGACGCCTTTGAACGTATTGAAGCCATTCAGTTTAAAGTTCATGGCTGCAGAGAAATCAGCAAGGAAGGGTGGCAGAAAGCGTCAAGGAGAAACATCAAGAGATCTGCCCGATGACCTCTCAGAACTGTACAAGACAGATCCTGAAGAGGATTACAATCAGCGCAAGACACGAATCCAATGGATTCGATGATATTGGGCAGAACAGTGGTTCAAGTACATGTTTGTGATAAAGGAATATGCCGAGAAGAATGCCATCAAGTGACCATGGGGAGACATCCTATACAGAAATCTTCAACCCAGGTCCAGAGATGAAGCCATTGAACAAGGCTTCTATCCCTGCATGGTCCGTGGACCATAGCCTGCGGATGCTGACCCATCGTCACTGCTATGGTGTCGTGACGACAATCTGTTCAAGCGCAACTTCCAGTTTGCCCAGAATTCGGCGAAGCAGAACAAGAAGTCATTGGGATTAGACTTCACCCCTGGTTCCTCTGCTCCCCGTGCCGATGGCACCCGCGAAGCTGAACCCAATCTTGTTGGGCCCTTCTACAACCTGGAAGGTCTCATCACTCATATCGTGGTTCAAGGGACAGCCGTGGATGAGCCTGCAGATGACGCTGAATCTGATGAAGCGCCTGCAGCGCCGAAGCCAAAGAAACTGAAGCAGTCTAAAGCTTCAAAGCCTGCCTCAGCACCAAAAATCTCACGGGCGAAGCCACTGGCTACTGCACCTCCTGAAGACAGTGTGCAGTCTGAAGATCTGTCATGCATCTCCAAGCCCCAGAAAGTCAAGATGCCTCTGCCACACACCAGCCAAGAACTGACTGTTGCTGCTATTCTGCGCAACGATGCCATTGATCTGTTCAGTGATGAAGATCTTGCAGATGATGCTCTTGAGCAACTAATCAAGAGTAAAGAAGAAGCAGAAATCTTCAACAATTTGCCTCTCTTTGACGTGGCAATCATCCACGACTTCATCGATGAGTGGTTTGACACGCCCAACCTCAGCTTTGAAGATCTGCACTTCCCATTAGCCTTAGTGTTGCCTTCCATGGCGCCATTGCTTCAGAGTTAGCTATAGCCCAGCGCATCGTTGAACTGAAGCAGAAGATTGACTTTGAGAAAGCTCAGTTCAAGAAGCATATGGCCAAGCTCAGCGTGCAAAAGGTCAAGAACTTCAAGATCATGATGCACGAGTTCAAAGAAGCCTTTCTCAAGAAGCATGAAGAAGCTCAAGGTTCTCGTGAGCGCATGAAGAGCCTGACTGACAAGTGTGTGCAAGCCTACAATGAGGCTGAGAAGCGCAAGGCCCTTGGGCGTCCTGGCATCGACCCCAGGATGGCTGCAAAGCAGCAGAAGAAGAAGCCCGCTATGGCCGAACCCGACGCACCAAGGCAGGAAGCACATCCTATTGTCTTCCCAATGAGCATGACTGGCTCGAAACCAAAAGCCAGGTCTACCGCTTCAGAACTGAAGAAGACGAGGACTGCTGAGGCTGAAGCCAGAAAGAGGAAACAACCTGAAGCCTCTGCTGCTGCTCCTTCCAAGAAGAAGCGGAAGACCAAGAAGGAACAGGCTGCTCCCACAGAGCCCCTGGTTGTTGAACCTATCTCCATGGTTCGCCCTGCCGCTGAACATCAAGAGCACCAACTAACTGTCCATGAGCCTGCTTTCACAGAGGCTCATGAAGCTGAAGACATTCCAGCAGCCGACCCCACCGCAGCTGAAGACATTGGTCACCCTGACCATGTTGAAGATGATGTAGTTCTTCCTCAGATCGAGCACCAACAGGTATCATCGCCTGTGCTTACGCACATCGAACTCATCAGCATTGGTCGTCCTCTGACGCCAACTGCTTAGGATGCATCATTGAGGCCCAGCCAACTCCATCTCCAAAGGCGTCGCCAGCGTTACGCAGGCTTCACAAAGGACCAAGGCCTCTAGTCTCCGAGTCTGAAGCTAAAGCTGCTGAAGACATTCCGGCTGCATCAGCCGATGACACCCAAGAAGAAGAACGTGTCCCCACTCCCCCAACTACTGAAGAAGCTGTTCTCGAGGAGAACGTGTCTGTGCCCGACCCTCCAGCTCATCAAGTGGAGGTAGAAAATCTTGAGGCTGCCACCACCAACACCAATGATGCCACTGATGCTGTCATGGCTGAAGCAAATGTGGAGCCTACACCAACCCAAGAACCAGAAGTCAGCGAAGCCAATGATGCTACTGCTTCTGTTCCTGTGCCTGTTGCTGGTCCTCAGTTTGACTATCATATTGAGCATAGGCCTCAGGTACAGAAGCCAATGCCAAGGTTTCCCAGGTTTCTAGGTCCTGCATCAGCACCTGGATCCTTCAATGTCAACGGCTTCAAAGCAGACAACACCTTCTTCAATAGCTCCAAGAACCCCTACTCAAGGGAACGAATATCTTCTGATCGGTTCTGGAGCTATCCGCAGCGAAGCTATTACTCCTGCATTCTGTACAATCAAGGTCGCATCTTCCCACATACGTGTCTTGACACCGAAGCAATAGCTGGTCTGCCCTGTTTGGAAGAAGCTCTGGATTGCTTCAAAGAGGTTGGATTGTTGCCTTTCGTCACCGACCAAGAGCACTGGAACAAAGAGTTGCTGCTCCAATTTTATGCCACACTTCACATACGTGGTTACAACAGAGATCCGAAGACTTGGGTCCTTGAGTGGATGACAGGAAATGTTCATCATGAAGCCAAAGCCTTTGACATCATTGAGCTCACTGGTCTGCCCACTCCTGGAGATCTCTATGAACCTGGCTGTCAGCTTCACAGTGAAGCCCTGGAGAGCATCTTTCAGAAGCCTGAACCAAACATGAGTCAGATGCTCAATATGATGAAGCCTTTGCCACAAGGCGTTGCATATCCTAAGGAGTTCCTTGTTGAAGACCTGGAGTATCTGCCACAGACTATTTATCACATTATAAGGCGAACTCTCTGGCCCATCAAAGGACATTCCCCATATGCAAAGCTGGAAGGTGCAATGAAGACTTTGGTCTTCTATATTCTTCACGGCAAATGCTTCAACGCACAAGACTTATTCATCCGCCAACTTGCTGCTTCAGGATCTGATCTTTTTGGCTTGAAGTTCTACGCTCCATGGATAATGCGGCTGATCAAACTCCACTCAGCTATCTCATATCAGCCCTCTGCTTGCAATCATCGGATCTTTATGCCTGATGTGGATATGTCCGTTGAAGCCCTCTATCTAGAGCCTGCCAAGGAGCCTCTTAGTCTTCAGAATGCGGAGCATCAAAGTTTCTCTCAGAACATTGAAGGAGTTGAAGCTGTCACTCGGGCTGGCACTACACGCGCACCTCATCATGCCCTCACTGAAGCCACTGAAAGCACTATTGCCCAATGGCCCAAGAAGCAATCTCGTGTTCTCAATGACCGAGAGCTTCTGGTTGCTCTTCATCAGAAACAGAATAGGCATCATGACTGGCTGAAGCGCCAAATGCAGAGCCTCTTGGTGGATGTCAACCGCATTCGCAATCTTGCCACCAAGAATGCCTTTGTTGCCCATGAAACTTGTCGGTGTACATGGAAAGGGCTGACGCTTATGTGCTCTGAGGATGATCTTCAAGAGGATGGCTTCTCTGAACGTTTCACGTTTGACTCCACACCTCCCCGAAGGGCTGTGCTGCGACGAACTCCCTCACTTGAAGACTCTGAGTTCTCTTCCTCTGCGGCAACTGTGAATGCCAGAGTGATCGAGGACGAAGACGATGCTACTTCACCGCCCCCTCCTTCAGCATGCGTTGACACTGCCCCGAGCTCGTCTGCACCGCCTCACAACACCGACGACCTTGCTACTTCACCTACTCCTCCTGGGAACGAGTAGATGCTCTATGTCTTCAAACCTTTTTGGTCCTTACTGACAAAAGGGGGAGAAGCATATGAGTTTGATAGTCTTCAAGCGGGTCCATATGGGCGGTTACTTTATGTTTTGCCTAGTGTTTACAACTCTCGTTTTGATACATTTGGTTCTTTGAGTTGTAACACTAAACTCGATGGTCGTCTGCCACTTATTTGCTACTTTGTGATGCGATGATAAATTCCGCATGTGCGACGATAAATTCCGCACTTAGATCATTTTGCAGACGTCCATTTTCCATTATGCATGTCATTATCTTCACATACTTTTCATGCATGATGAATTGTCATCATAAGTTGAAGAGGATCTCCACAAGTGCAACCTGCCATGTGCATTTGCATTCCAAAAGCAAATTACTTATATGCACATCTTCAGGGGGAGCCCTTGCAACTTATGAAGACAATTCCTTATCCTTTGCAATTTCACATATTATATTCCCCGTTGAAAACTTCAACTAGTTTGTCATCAATCACCAAAAAGGGGGAGATTGTAAGTGCATCTAGTGCCACCCCTAGTTGGTTTTGGAGTATTGACGACAAACCTAGTTGAGGGACTAATGTGTTTGTGAGAATTGCAGGATAACACAGGTAGAAGTACCTCATTGATTCGGTTTTCCTACCAAAGATGAGCCCTAAAAATGTATGAAGACATTGAAGTCAAAGGTGGTATGTGAAGCCATTCACATTGAAGACTATGACAAGAGAATACATCGCATCAAGACTATGGAGCGCGAAGACTTAGATCCTTCGTAGTTCTTTTTCTTCTCTGTTGAGTCATAGGAACCACCGTACTGTTAAGTGGGGTCCAAGAGAACCAGTCAGAATGACTGAAGTGATGCTTAACCAAAATCCTATGTCTTCGAGTGAAGACTATGAGAGCGAATCTTGTCCAGAGTTGGACAAGTCAGCTTTGCTTGTAGCCCAAGTAAAGTTGTCGTGTGTGTTTGAAATCTGACCGTTGGAACACGTGTCAGTTCCTTAGTGACCCAGGGTCATTTCGGACAAATCAGGTCGGGTTGTCTAGTGGCTATAAATAGCCCACCCCCTACAACCATAAACGGTTGACTGCTCAGAGTTAAAGTACAGCTGTTGTCGTTTGAGAGCAACCCACCTCGAAGCCTTTGAGAGAGAATTCCTTGCGAGGATAAAGTCCTAACCACCCAGAGCCAAAGAGTGTTAGGCATCACTTAAGTCGTCCTATCTGTGTGATCTGAAGACTTATTACACTTGAGGACTGTGAATCCTCTAGCCGGTTAGGCGTCGCGTTCTGAGCATCCAAGAGTCATTGTGGATCGCCAGTGAACGAAGTCTGTGAAGGTTTGGGAGTCTACCTTGAATACTTACCAGAGTGATTGGGTGAGGTCTGCATGACCTTAGCTCAAGGGGAATACGGTGAGGACTAAGGGTTCTGAGCTGCGTGTTCAGGACTGGGTGTCCAGGACTGTGTCTCCTCAGGTTTAAATACCTAGCCGCCCTAACCAGACGTACAGTTTTCACAGCAACTGGAACTGGTCCAACAAATCATTGTCTTCAACGAGTCACTGGTTTCTTCCTTCCCTTCCCTTTACTTACTGTTGGTCCTTGTGAAGTCATTGCATGATTGCATTATCTTTTGTCTTCACCGAGTGATTACTTGTTTTGATTGGCTTCACAATATCTTCCTACCTGATCCTTACTGCCTAGCTGCTATTAGTCATTGTGCTTTCACTTCTTTGGTTACTTGACTAAGGTTGTCTAGTGTAGTCTACCTTCCGCTGCGTGGTAATAGGTTTACTTCTATTGTTTGTCTTCGAAACTTCCATGTTTTGAAGACTTTGTTAAAAATCGCCTATTCACCCCCCCTCTAGTCGATCACTAGCACTTTCAGCTACACACAGGTTGAAGGAATTGATTTCGATGAAACTTTTGCACCTGTTGCTAGACTTGAGGCTATTCGCATATTACTTGCTTATGCTAACCATCATAATATCATCTTATATCAAATGGATGTGAAAAGTGCATTTCTCAATGGTAAGCTTGAGGAAGAAGTATACGTTGCTCAACCCCCAGGTTTTGAGGATCTAAAGCATCCCGACAAAGTCTTGAGACTCAATAAGGCCCTCTATGGCCTCAAGCAGGCCCCTCGGGCGTGGTATGACACTTTGAAGGAATACCTCATGAAGAAAGGCTTCAAACCTGGTTCACTTGACCCAACTCTTTTCACCAAAGCTTATGATGATGAATTATTTGTCTGTCAAATATATGTTGATGATATCATTTTTGGCTGTACTGACCAACGTTACAGTGGTGAATTTGCCTATATGATGAGTGAAGAATATCAAATGTCTATGATGGTAGAAGTGAAATTCTTCTTAGGTCTTCAGATTCGTCAACAATGAAATGGCATCTTCATATGTCAGGAGAAATACCTCAAGGATGTGTTGAGGAAATTCGGCATGCAAGATTGCAAAGGCGTCAAAATCCCTATGCCCACAAATGGCCATCTCTGCACTGATGAAAATTGTATTGATTTCGCTCAAAATGTATACCGCTCCATGATTGGCTCTTTATTGTATTTATGTGCATCTAGGCCAGATATTATGCTTAGTGTTTGCATGTGTGCCCGTTTTCAAGCTACACCGAAGGAATCACACCATAAGGTTGTGAAGCATATTCTTCGATATCTAGCTCACACTCCAACACTTGGATTAAGGTATCCCAAGGGCTCGGCTTTTGATCTCATTGGATATCCAGACTCTGACTATGTTGGTGATCGTGTGTACCGCAAGTCAACATCAGGCACATGCCATTTTCTTGGACAATCTTTGGTCTGTTGGTCTTCAAAGAAACAGAACTGCGTATCACTTTCTACTACTGAAGCTGAGTACATTGCTGCTGGATCGTGTTGTGCTCAATTTCTATGGATGAAGCAAACTCTCAAGGACTACGACATCAATGTGAAGAATGTTCCACTCTATTGTGACAATGAGAGTGCCATCAAGATTGCTCATAACCTAGTTCAACACTCGAAGACAAAGCACATTCAGATTCATCATCATTTTCTTCGTGATCATGTGTTGAAGGGCGACATCTCCATCGAGCATGTGAAGACTGAAGAACAGCTAGCCAATATCTTCACAAAGCCCTTATATGAGAAGAGATTTAGCAAGTTGCGGTGTGAGCTAAATATTTTAGAATCTTCTAATGTCCTTTGAAAAGGACACACATCCTAACACTTATGCAAAATTGATGACTTAGATGTGCAACACACGAAGTAACGTTTTTCTTCAATCAATGAAGACTAACCCTCTAAGTGTGAAGAAATTAACGAAGAATTTGATTCTCAGAGCCCTACGACATTGTATGCGGCGTCTGAAATCATCGTTCTTATACGGTGGATCACGCCACCAACAAAAGTTGAAAATCTTCAATTTGAGTATTAATGCATCTTGAATTTCCTTAGTTGATTTCTTCATCTTTGCAATATCTTCACTCTCTCCGTCATTTTTCTTCATATATATATATATATATATATATATATATATATATATATATATATATATATATATATATATATATATATATATATATATATAT
>NC_041388.1:116385437-116396143 GCF_002162155.2 Triticum dicoccoides | reverse complement strand
TTATGTCCTCTACAACATTCACTTATAGTAATTTCTTCTAGTTGATCTTTCTATTAAGTGAATGTGATCGGACCCTTCCCCCTCTATGCTATACTCAACCCAGTCTGTTGACAAATTCTTCATGTGTGTTCTATTTGAAACCCGTTCGATAAGTAAGAGTGTCGAACCCAACGAGGAGCTAAAGGTAGAACAAATATTCCCTAAAGTTCTATCGACCACTGATACAACTCTACGCACGATTGACATTCGCTTTACCTAGAACATGTATGAAACTAGAAGTACTTTGTAGGTGTTGTTGGATAGGTTTGGAAGATAATAAAGATTACGTAAATAAAAAGTAGGGGCTGTTTAGATAAAGAAACAATAAAGTAAATATAGCGAGTGTGGAAAAGTGGAGGTAGGAGTTGTGAAATTGCCCCTAAGCAATTGACTACTTTACTAGACCGATAGCAAGTATTATGTGGGAGAGGCCACTGCTAGCATGTCATCCCTGACTTGGAATTCTATGCACCTATGATTGGAACTATTAGCAAGCATCTGCAACTACTAATGTTCACTAAGGTAAAACCCAACCATAGCATTAAGGTATATTGGTCCCCCTTCAATCCCGTATGCATCAATTTCTATGCTAGGTTGAAGCTTCTGTCACTCTTGCCGTCCAATACATAGTCCTATCAACATACAACTAACCCTAGGGTGTGATCCACGTGCACAATCATATGATGGGCACCAAAGGACAGCAACATAACCACAAGCAAATTAAATCAATCATAGCAATTCATCAACCACCAATAGGACAACAAAAATCTACTCAGACATCATAGGATGGCAACACATCATTGGATAATAATATGAAGCATAAAACACCATGTTCAAGTAGAGGGTACAGCGGGTTGTGGGAGAGTGGACCACTATAGATAGAGGGGGGAAGGTGATGGAGATGTTGGTGAAGATGGCGGAGGTGTTGGTGTAGATCGCGGTGATGATGATGGCCCCCGGCGGCGTTCCGGCGCCACCGGAAGCGAGGGGGAGAGAGCCCCCCTCCTTCTTCTTCTTCCTTGACCTTCTCCCTAGATGGGAGAAGGGTTTCCCCTCTGGTCCATGGTCTCCATGGCGTGGGAGGGGCGAGAGCCCCTCCGAGATTGGATCTGTCTCTTTGTCTCTCTCTGTTTCTGCGTTCTCCGATTCTTCCCTTTCACCGTTTCTTATATTCCCGGAGATCCGTAACTCCGATTGGGCTGAAATTTTGACACGATCTCTATCCGGAAATTAGCTTTCTTGCAGCGAAAGAAGGGCATCAACCGCCTTATGGGTGGCCCACGAGGGTCAGGGGCGCGCCTGAGGGGGGGGGGGGGCAGGCGCGCCCTCCTGCCTCGTGGCCACCTTGGGCACCGTCTCGCGTGGATTTGTCTTCCCCAAAATCATATATATTCCAAAAAAATCTCCGTCAGTTTTTATTCCGTTTGGACTCCTTTTGATATGGATATTCTACGAAACAAAAAACATGCAACAAACAGAAACTAGCATTGGGCACTGGATCAATATGTTAGTCCCAAAAATAGTATAAAAAGTTGCCAAAAGTATATGAAAGTTGTAGAATATTGGCATGGAACAATCAAAAAATATAGATACGACGGAGACGTATCAGCATCCCCAAGCTTAATTCCTTCTCGTCCTCGAGTAGGTAAATGATAAAAAAGATAATTTTTGATGTGGAATGCTACCTAGCATAATATTGATCATGTGTCTAATCATGGCATGAATATTAAGACACGAGTGATTCAAAGCAATAGTCTATCATTTGACATAAAAACAATAATACTTCAAGCCCACTAATAAAGCAATCATGTCTTTTCAAAATAACAAGGCCAAAGAAAGTTATCCCTACAAAATCATATAGTCTGGCTATGCTCCATCTTCTTCACACAAAATACTCACATCATGCACAACCCCGATGACAATCCAATCAATTGTTTCATACTTTTGACGTTCTCAAACCTTTTCAACTTTCACACAATACATGAGCGTGAGCCATGGACATAACACTATAGGTGGAATAGAATATGATGGTGGAGAAGACAAAAAGGAGAAGATAGTCTCACATCAACTAGGCGTATCAACGGGCTATGGAGATGCCCATCAATAGATATCAATGTGAGGAGTAGGGATTGCCATGCAACGGATGCACTAGAGCTATAAGTATATGAAAGCTCAAACTAAAACTAAGTGGGTGTGCATCCAACTTGCTTGCTCATGAAGACCTATGGCATTTGAGGAAGCCCATCGTTGGAATATACAAGCCAAGTTCTATAATGAAAATTCCCACTAGTATATGAAAGTGATAACTCAAGAGACTCTCTATATGAAGAACATGGTGCTACTCCGAAGCACAAGTGTGGTAAAAGGATAGTAAAATTTCCCCTTCTCTCTTTTTCTCTCATTTTTTTGTTTTTTTGTTTTTCTTTTTTTGGGCCTTCTCTTTTTTTAGCCTTTCTCTTTTTTTATTTTTTTATTTTGGGGCTTCTTTGGCCACTTTTATTTTGATAACCTCACATGGGACAATGTTCTAATAATGATGATCATCACACTTTTATTTACTTACAACTCAATATTACAACTCGATATCTAGAACAAAGATATGACTCTATATGAATGCCTCCGGCGGTGTACCGGGATGTGCAATGATCTAGCGTAGCAATGACATCAAAAAAGCGGACAAGCCATGGAAACATCATGCTAGCTATCTTACGATCATGCAAAGCAATATGACAATGAATGTTCAAGTCATGTATATGATGATGATGGAAGTTGCATGGCAATATATCTCGGAATGGCTATGGAAATGCCATAATAGGTAGATATGGTGGCTGTTTTGAGGGAGGTATGTGGTGGGTTTATGGTACCAGCGAAAGTTGCGCGGTACTAGAGAGGCTAGCAATGATGGAAGGGTGAGAGTGCGTATAATCCATGGACTCAACATTAGTCATAAAGAACTCACGTACTTATTGCAAAAATCTATTAGTCATCAAAACAAAGCACTACGCGCATGCTCCTAGGGGGATAGATTGGTAGGAAAAGACCATCGCTCGTCCCCGACCGCCACTCATAAGGAAGACAATCAATAAATAAATCATGCTCCAACTTCGTTACATAACGGTTCACCATACGTGCATGCTATGGGAATCACAAACCTCAACACAAGTATTTCTACAATCCACAACTACCCACTAGCATGACTCTAATATCACCATCTTTATATCGCAAAACTATTGCAAGGAATCAAACATATCATATTCAGTGATCTACAAGTTTTATGTAGGATTTTATGACTAACCATGTGAATGACCAGTTCCTGTCATCTCTCTAAATAGATATAAGTGAAGAAAGAGTGTTTAATTCTTTCTACAAAAGATATGCCCGTGCTCTAACAAATCTAAGTGAAGCAAAAGATCATTCTACAAATGGTGGTTGTCTATGTAAAGAGAAACAGGCAATCCAAACTTCAAATGATATAAGTGAAGCACACGAAGCATTCTATAAAGCCATACTCAAAAGATATAAGTGAAGTGCATAGAGCATTCTATAAATCAACCAAGGACTATCTCATACCAGCATGGTGCATAAAATAAAAACAAAAACTAAATGCAAAAGACGCTCCAAGATTGCACATATCGCATGAACGAAACGAATCCGAAAACATACCAATACTTGTTGAAGAAAGAGGGGATGCCTTCCGGGGCATCCCCAAGCTTAGACGCTTGAGTATCCTTGAATATTTACTTGGTATGCCTCGGGCATCCCCAAGCTTGATCTCTTGCCTCTCTTCCTTCTTCTCGCATTGAGACCTTCTCGATCATCGAACACTTCATCCACACAAAACTTCAACAGAAAACTCGGTAAGATCCGTTAGTATAATAAAGCAAATCACTACTCTAAGTACTGTTGCAAACCAATTCATATTTTGTTTTTGCATTGTGTCTACTGCAATATAACTTTTCATGGCTTAATCCACTAATATAAATTGATAGTTTCATCAAAACAAGCAAACTATGCATCAAAAATAGAATCTGTCTAAAACAGAACAGTCTGCAATAATCTGAACATTCACCATACTTCTGATACTTGAAAAATTCTACCAAAATTAGGAAAAATAAAAAAATTGTACAGGAAGACAGTGCAAAAATAATCAGAACCATTTGACGTTCCAGCTAAAAATGTAAAATCGTGCACTACAGCCAAAGTTTCTGTCCTGCACCGTACAGACCATCAAGCAAATGTAAACATCCTAAAGGCAAACCTTGGCACATTATTTTTATAATACAAAGGAATTGTACAAGGGGATAATTATTTTGATTGAAAAGTTTCTGTAATCAAGATTCACAAAGTTTCCGTGAGCATGAACAAAGTTCAAGGCTAGCTCCCACTTCAACAATGCTTGTCTTTCTCACTTTCGCTTTCCTTTTTGAAAAAGTTTTAGGTTCCCCTATTTATTTTTGTTTTTTAAACTATATGAAAGCACTCAACATAAATAAATGACTCCCTAAAACTTTCGGGTTGTCTCCGAGGCAGCGCTTTCTTTAAAGCCATTAAGCTAGGCATATAGTGCTCAAGTAATGAATCCACCCGAATCTCAAGGTATATCAAAGCCAATTTTAATTAACAATGATCTATAATTTAGTAGTGAGCACAAAGTAACATATATCATGCAATAACGAAGTCTAACTATCTTTCTATGCATCGGCATGTCATAAAAGAACAATTCATGCACACAAAGTAGAGGCCAATGCATAGTATAAACAGTTTCTTGCAATTTTATCATATTGGAAACATAGATAGGTGGAGATATAGTTCCTCTCTCGTAATAATTGCAAGTAGGAGCAGCAAGCACATGCATATTACATTCATCAAAATCATCATGTGCAACGGTAAGAGGCAACCCATCAATATAATCCTTAATAAGTGCAAACTTCTCCGGTGTAGTCGGGAGAATTCAAAAAGATAATAGGACTATCATGCGTGGGTGCAATAGCAACAATTTCATGTTTAACATAAGGAACTATAGCAAGTTCATCTCCATAAGCATAATTCATATTGGCATCTTGGCCACAAGCATAGCAAGCATCATCAAAAATGGATATTTCAAAAGAATCGACATGATCATAGCAATTATCATAATATTCATCCTTCGGTAAGCATGAAGGGGAATTAAAAATGTATGAGTTGAAGAGTTACTCTCATTAGAAGGCGGGCACGGGTGATCAATCCGCTCTTCCTCCTTTTGTTCTTCGCTCTCTTCCTCATCTTTTTCATCCAATGAGCTCACAGTTTCATCAACTTCTTCTTCCATAGATTCCTGCAAAATATTAGTCTCTTCTTGGACATCGGAGACTTTCTCAATAAGCGCATTAATTTCGTAATTGTATTCATAATTCTCATAACAATATTTTAGGATAGCTAAATTTTCAGGTCTATAAACTGAATCATCAAAATCTTCAAACTCTTTAAACATAGATTCAATTTCATAAGCACCCATAAAAGCAACAAATTCTTCTATTTGTTCCACATCATAGTAATCATATATACCATTAGCATAAGAACCTAAGGTTTTATTATCATTAAATTCGCATGAAAAGGGAAGGTGTGGAGCCTTCATCCTAGAGCAACAAGTATAATCATATCTCAAGCATAGTTGCCTAGCATACCACTTCAATATATGAATTTGTTCCCATAATAGTTTCCCTTTTTGTGTCAAGCGGTAATCCCTAAAGTATTCACGTTGATCCAACGTTACTCCCATTACATAATTGAATGGGGTTTTCTCAGGATTATTAAAGTAGTACATAATATTCTTCACATAACCACCATCAAGGGTTTTAGGAGGTTCCCCATCTCCATGAGTAGCAAGTACACCTAATTTTTTTGGTATTTCGTGTTCCATATCCATAGCTAAAGATAAATAACAACTAAGAATAGCAAATAAAAATTACTTAGTGATAAAGCAAACAAGCACACACGAGAATATTCACCCCACGCTATTGCTCCCCGGCAACGGCGCGAGAAAAAGGTCTTGATAACCCACAAGTATAGGGGATCGCAACAGTTTTCGATAAGTAAGAGTGTCGAACCCAATGAGGAGCTAAAGGTAGAACAAATATTCCCTCAAGTTCTATCGACCACCGATACAACTCTATGCACGCTTGACGTTCGCTTTACCTAGAACATGTATGAAACTAGAACTACTTTGTAGGTGTTGTTGGATAGGTTTGCAAGATAATAAAGATTATGTAAATAAAAATTAGGGGCTGTTTAGATAAAGAAACAATAAAGTAAATATAGCGAGTGTGGAAAAGTGGTGGTAGGAGTTGTGAAATTGCCCCTAAGCAATTGACTACTTTACTAGATCGATAGCAAGTATTATGTGGGAGAGGCCACTACTAGCATGTCATCCCTGACTTGGAATTCTATGCACTTATGATTGGAACTATTAGCAAGCATCCGCAACTACTAATGGTCATTAAGGTAAAACCCAACCATAGCATTAAGGTATATTGGTCCCCCTTCAATCCCGTATGCATCAATTTCTATGCTAGGTTGAAGCTTCTGTCACTCTTGCCCTCCAATACATAGTCCTATCAACATACAACTAAACCTAGGGTGTGATCCACGCGCGCAATCATATGATGGGAACCAAAGGACAGCAACATAACCACAAGCAAATTAAATCAATCATAGCAATTCATCAACCACCAATAGGACAACGAAAATCTACTCAGACATCATAGGATGGCAACACATCATTGGATAATAATATGAAGCATAAAGCACCATGTTCAAGTAGAGGGTACAACGGGTTGCGGGAGAGTGGACTGCTGTAGATAGAGGGGGGAAGGTGATGGAGATGTTGGTGTAGATCACGGTGATGATGATGGCCCCCGGCGGCGTTCCGGCGCCATCGGAAGCGAGGGGGAGAGAGCCCCCCTGCTTCTTCTTCTTCCTTGACCTTCTCCCTAGATGGGAGAAGGGTTTCCCCTCTGGTCCATGGTCTCCATGGCGTGGGAGGGGCAAGAGCCCCTCTGAGATTGGATTTGTCTCTCTGTCTCTCTCTGTTTCTGCGTTCTCTGATTCTTCCCTTTCACTGTTTCTTATATTCCCAGAGATCCGTAACTCCGATTGGTTGAAATTTTGACACGATCTCTATCCGGAAATTAGCTTTCTTGCGGCGAAAGAAGGGCATAAATTGCCTTACGGGTGGCCCACAAGGGTCAGGGGCGCGCCCAGGCGCGCCCTCCTGCCTCGTGGCCACCTCGGGCACCGTCTCGCGTGGATTTTTCTTCCCAAATATCATATATATTCCAAAAAAAATCTCTGTCAATTTTTATTCCATTTGGACTCCGTTTGATATGGATATTCTGCGAAACAAAAAATATGCAACAAACAGGAAGGCACTGGGCACTGGATCAATATGTTAGTCCCAAAAATAGTATAAAAAGTTGCCAAAAGTATATGAAAGTTGTAGAATATTGGCATGGAACAATAAAAAATTATAGTACGACGGAGACGTATCAGACACGTTCGTCCATTTTCCTCGGGCGAGCGGTTTTTCACCTCGGCTATAAATACCCCTCACCCTCCTCATACTATTTTTACTCCGCTCGACCTCACTCCCTCGCTCGAGCTCTCAAAACCTAGCGCCGCCGCTACTTCCATCGTCACCGGTGAGGAAGAGCTTCGCTGCCTCGACCTCATCGCCGTCGTACTCGTGCCGTCCGCGGATTTCTTCACTCCGCCGCCAGTTGTCTTCCTTTGCCAAGTTAGGGCGTGGAAGATCTGGACTCACGAACTTCCAATCTACATTCCCAGTTCGTCGTGTTCTTCATCAAGGGTAATTAAAAGCTACTTTTACTGCCCTTATTGATTCCAGTGATTTCTTCAAAATCTTCAAAAGGTGTTTATTATTCAATCTTCACACTCTGAACACCTCATACAAACATCTATTCTTGATTTGTTTCCCTAAGCAACATTTTTCTTCAAGATTCCTAAATTGTGTGGATTTTCAATCTATACAACTCTGGAACCTAACTCAAAGAACGCTTAGTGAAATTCCTCAAGACACATCTGGTCAAATTCCTCAAACTTGCTCTTATTTGCAAAAACTTCTGAGAACGCATATGACCTCTCCAAATTCTTCGCACCTATACTCTGTTCACAGGTACTCATGTCCGCTGCTGAATCACTAGGTGCTCATCAACTTAACTCATTTGCAGCATTCCTCGAAGAAAGACTGCATACCTCTTCAGAGAACTCAATAGTTCAAAATCCTCAGCTGAAGAAAATGGCAGATGGCAAGAAACCTCAGAAGGGAGGAAAGGAACTGGAAGTCAACACTACATTTGAGATTCCTGATGACATCTATGCAGGATACTGCACTCCTCCTCATGAAATGAAGAACGAGCGCAAAGTGCGCATTCAGAAGATAGAGAGGAGATGGTCCAGAGAATGGAGGGAGTATAGATATGTGACTCCCAAGTACATGAAGAAATTCGTTTTACACCCTCCATGCCCAAGACCTCCATTGGCACCAGGCCAGGTTGCTGATCCCTCTAGCATCAGAAGAGGTGAGGAATTTCTTGCTGAATGGGCAAAGCACCAAGCTAAACTGGCCAAAATGGAAAAAGAGGCAGTGAAGAAATTCAATGAAGGCTCTGCTGCTGTTGCCACTGCTAAGGCCTCTGCTAGCAAGCCTAAGAAGCCCGCACATAAGCCCCGTGCTTCTTCTTCAATGCCCTCATGGCCAAACTCCTTAGCTATGCCCTCACGGCCCGGTTCTACTAAGCCCTCATGGCCAATTCCTCAAGTTGTCCTAGTTCCTCAAGCTTTAAAACCCTCAGCTCCTCCGGAAAAGTCCTCAGCACCTGTGCATATCGCCTCGTGTCAAAGGACCACGGGCAAATCAATTGCCTCAGGAGCCTTAGGAAGTTCTTCAGCTCCTCTACATTCCTCAATAGGCCCCACATTGCTGAAGACCAAGGCCACTGCTGGACGAGGCACTAGACCAAGTCCTCAAAAGAAGCAGGTTGCCTTCCAAGTACCGTCCTCTGATGACGAAGCTGATGATGATGAACTCGCCGAAATCATCAGAGACAGGCAAGAAAGAGCCGCTAGAGCCAAAGGCACAAACGTGCCTCTGCTTTTGGATCCGAAGTTGATCCTCGATTTCATTGACCTCTGGCACAAGGATCCCAACACTCCTATGCCTGACCTCAACCTCAGTCTTGGCCGAAGTCACATGATGACCGCCTCCATAGGCGAGGAAAAATGGAAATTTGAACAGGCTAGGAAATTGAAGAAGGTGTAGTACAAGAAAGAGCGCTATCTGAAGAAGAATGTTGTCAAGATGACAACTGATGAACTTGTGGCTATTCAAGCTGAAATCAAAAACCTCAATGATGAATTTGATGCTGCTACCTCTTGAGCACTGTGTTGGTTTTCCCCGAAGAGGAAGGGATGATGCAGCAAAGTAGTGTAAGTATTTCCCTCATTTTTTGAGAACCAAGGTATCAATCCAGTAGGAGGCTACGCGCGAGTCCCTCGTACCTGCACAAAACAAATAAATCCCCGCAACCAACGCGATAAGGGGTTGTCAATCCCTACACGTCCACTTACGAGAGTGAGATCTGATAGATATGATAAGATGATATTTTTGGTATTTTTATGATAAAGATGCAAAGTAAAAATAAAAGCAAAGTAAAAAGCAAAGGAAATAACTAAGTATTGGAAGATTAATATGATGAAGATAGACCCGGGGGCCATAGGTTTCACTAGTGGCTTCTCTCAAGAGCATAAGTATTCTACGGTGGGTGAACGAATTACTGTTGAGCAATTGACAGAATTGAGCATAGTTATGAGAATACCTAGGTATGGTCATGTATATAGGCATCATGTTCGAGACAAGTAGACCGACTCCTGCCTGCATCTACTACTATTACTCCACTCATCGACCGCTATCCAACATGCATCTAGAGTATTAAGTTAATGAAAACAGAGTAACGCCTTAAGCAAGATGACATGATGTAGAGGGATAAACTCATGCAATATGATGAAAACCCCATCTTGTTATCCTCGATGGCAACAATACAATACGTGCCTTGCTGCCCCTACTGTCACTGGGAAAGGACACCGCAAGATTGAACCCAAAGCTAAGCACTTCTCCCATTGCAAGAAAGATCAATCTAGTAGGCCAAACCAAACTGATAATTCGAAGAGACTTGCAAAGATAATCAATCATACATAAAAGAATTCAGAGAAGATTCAAATATTGTTCATAGATAGACTTGATCATAAACCCACAATTCATCGATCTCAACAAACACACCACAAAAACAAGATTACATTGAATAGATCTCCACAAGAGAGGGGGAGAACATTGTATTGAGATCCAAAAAGAGAGAAGAAGCCATCTAGCTAATAACAATGGACCCGTAGGTCTGAGGTGAACTACTCACACTTCATCGGAGAGGCTATGGTGTTGATGTAGAAGCCCTCCGTGATCGATGCCCCCTCCGGCGGAGCTCCGGAACAGGCCCCAAGATGGGATCTCGTGGATATAGAAAGTTACGGCGGTGGAATTAGGGTTTTGGCTCCGTATCTGATCGTTTGGGGGTATGTAGGTATATATAGGAGGAAGGAGTATGTCGGTGGAGCAATAG
>NC_041388.1:116322962-116384982 GCF_002162155.2 Triticum dicoccoides | reverse complement strand
CCCCCTACCTCGTGGCCTCCTCTTTTGTGTCTTGACGTAGGGTCCAAGTCTCCTGGATCATGTTCGGTGAGAAAATCACGTTCCCGAAGGTTTCATTCCATTTGGACTCCGGTTGATATTCCTTTTCTTCGAAACCCTGAAATAGGCAAAAAAACAGCAATTCTGGGCTGGGCCTCCGGTTAGTAGTTTAGTCCCAAAAATAATATAAAAGTGGATAATAAAGCCCAATAATGTCCAAAACAGTAGATAATATAGCATGGAGCAATAAAAAATTATAGATATGTTGGAGACTTATCAAGCATCCCCAAGCTTAATTCCTGCTCGTCCTCGAGTAGGTAAATGATAAAAATAGAATTTTTGATGCGGAGTGCTACTTGGCATAATTTTAATGTAATTCTTCTTAATTGTAGTATGAATATTCAGATCCAAAAGATTCAAGATAAAAGTTCATATTGACATAAAAATAATAATACTTCAAGCATACTAACAAAGCAATTATGTCTTCTCAAAATAACATGGCCAAAGAAAGTTCATCCCTACAAAATCATATAGTTTAGTCATGCTCCATTTTTGTCACACAAGAATGCTCTCATCATGCACAACCTCGATGACAAGCTAAGCAATTGTTTCATACCTTAGCAATCTCAAACCTATAAACTTTCACGCAATATATGAGCGCGAGCCATGGACATAGCACTATGGGTGGAATAGAATATGATGATGGGGGTTATGTGGAGAAGACAAAAAGGGAGAAAGTCTCACATCAACGAGGCTAATCAATGGGCTATGGAGATGCCCACCTATTGATGTTAATGCAAGGAGTAGGGATTGCCATGCAACAGATGCACTAGAGCTATAAATGTATGAAAGCTCAACAAAAGAAACTAAGTGGGTGTGCATCCAACTTGCTTGCTCACGAAGACCTAGGGAACTTGAGGAGGCCCATTGTTGGAATATACAAGCCAAGTTCTATAATGAAAATTTCCCACTAGTATATGAAAGTGACAAAACAAGAGACTCTCTATCATGAAGGTTATGGTGCTACTTTGAAGCACAAGTGTGGCAAAGGATAGTAACATTGTCCCTTCTCTCTTTTTCTCTCATTTTTTCTTTAGGCCTTTTTTATATGGCCTTTCTCTTTTTTCCTCACTTGGGACAATGCTCTAGAAAATGATGATCATCACACTTCTATTTATTTACAACTCAATGATTACAACTCGATGCTAGAACAAAAGATGACTCTATATGAATGCCTCCGGCGGTGTACCGGGATATGCAATGAACCAAGAGTAACATGTATGAAAGAATTATGAACGGTGGCTTTGCCACAAATACTATGTCAACTACATGATCATGCAAAGCAATATGACAATGATGAATGTGTCATGATAAACGGAATGGTGGAAAGTTGCATGGCAATATATCTCGGAATGGCTATGGAAATGCCATAATAGGTAGGTTTGGTGGCTATTTTGAGGAAGATATAAGGAGGTTTATGTGTGAAAGAGCGTATCATATCACGGGGTTTGGATGCACCGGCGAAGTTTGCACCAACTCTCAATGTGAGAAAGGGCAATGCACGGTACCGAAGAGGCTAGCAATGATGGAAGGGTGAGAGTGCGTATAATCCATGGACTCAACATTAGTCATAAAGAACTCACATACTTATTGCAAAAATCTACAAGTCATCAAAAACTTCGGCACTACGCGCATTCTCCTAGGGGATAGATTGGTAGGAAAAGACCATCGCTCGTCCCCGACCGCCACTCATAAGGAAGACAATAAAAAAACACCTCGTGTTTCTAATTTGTTACACAATGTTTACCATACGCGCATGCTGTGGGACTTGCAAACTTCAACACAAGCACTTCTCAAATTCACAACTACTCAACTAGCATGACTTTGATATTATTACCTCCATATCTCAAAACAATCATCAAGCATCAAATGTCTCTTAGTATTCAAAACACTCCTAGGATTTTTTTTTACTAATATTGAATACCTAGCATATTAGGATTATTTAAGAAAATTACCATGCTATTTAATACTATCAAAATAATCTAAGTGAATCATGAGAGATCAATAGTTTCTATAAAACAAATCCACCACCGTGCTCTAAAAGATATAAGTGAAGTACTAAAGCAAAACTATATAACTCAAAAGATATAAGCGAAGCACATAGAGTATTCTAACAAATTCCAAATCATGTATGGCTCTCTCAAAAGGTGTGTACAGAAAGGATGATTGTGGTAAACTAAAAAATAAAGACTCAAATAATACAAGACGCTCCAAGCAAAACACATATCATGTGGTGAATAAAAATATAGCTCAAAGTAAAGTTACCGATAGAAGTAGATGAAAAGAGGGGATGCCTTCCGGGGCATCCCCAAGCTTTGGCTTTTAGGTGTCCTTAGATTATCTTGGGGGTGCCATGGGCATACCCAAGCTTAGGCTCTTTCCACCCCTTGTTCCATAATCCATCAAATCTTTACCCAAAACTTGAAAACTTCACAACACAAAACTTAAAGTAGAAAATCTCGTGAGCTCCGTTAGCGAAAGAAAACAAAAGACCACTTCAAGGTACTGTAATGAACTCATTATTTATTTATATTGGTGTTAAACCTACTGTATTCCAACTTCTCTATGGTTTATAAACTATTTTACTAGCCATAGATTCATCAAAATAAGCAAACAACACATGAAAAACAGAATCTGTCAAAAACAGAACAGTCTGTAGTAATCTGTAGCTAGAGCAAGATCTGGAACCCCAAAAATTCTAAAATAAATTTATGGACATGAGGAATTTACCTATTAATCATCTGAAAAAAGAATTAACTAAATATCACTTTCCAAATAAAAATGGCAGCAGTTCTCGTGAGTGCTAAAGTTTCTGTTTTTTACAGCAAGATTAACAAGACTTTCCCCAAGTGTTCCCAACGGTTCTACTTGGCACAAACACTAATTAAACAAAAAAAACACAACATAAACAGAGGATAAATAAATTATTTATTACTAAACAGGAGCAAAAAGAAAGGAATAAAAATATAATTGGGTTGCCTCCCAACAAGCGCTATCGTTTAACGCCCCTAGCTAGGCATAACAAGCAAGGATAGATCTAGGTATTGCCATCTTTGGTAGGCAATCCATAAGTGGCTCTCATAATAGATTCATAAGGTAATTTAATTTTCTTTCTAGGAAAGTGTTCCATGCCTTTCCTTAACAGAAATTGGAATCTAATATTTCCTTTCTTCATATCAATAATTGCACCAATCATTCTATGGAAAGGTCTACCAAGAATAATAGGACATGAAGGATTGCAATCTATGTCAAGAACAATAAAATCTACGGGCACATAATTCCTATTTGCAACAATAAGAACATCATTAATTCTTCCCATAGGTTTCTTAATAGTGGAATCCGCAAGGTGCAAGTTTAGAGAGCAATCATCAAAATCACGGAAACCTAACAAATCACACAAAGTTTTTTGGAATCGTGGAAACACTAGCACCCAAATCACACAAAGCATAGCATTCATGATCTTTAATTTTAATTTTAATAGTTGGTTCCCACTCATCATAAAGTTTTCTAGGGATAGAAACATCCAATTCAAGTTTTTCTTCATAAGATTGCATCAAGGCATCAACGATATGTTTAGTGAACGCTTTATTTTGACTATAAGCATGAGGAGAATTTAGCACGGATTGCAACAAGGAAATACAATTAATCAAGAGCAATTTTCATAATTAAATTCCTTGAAATCTAAAATAGTGGGTTTAACAACATCTAGGGTTTTAATTTCTTCGATCCCACTTTCATCAATTTTAGCATCAAGATCTAAAAAATCCGAATTCTTGGAACGCCTTCTAGGTAAAGGTGGATCATATTCAGTCCCATAATTATTAAGATTCATATTGCAAAATAAAGATTTAATAGGGGACACATCAATAACTTTTAGATCTTCATCTTTATTTTCATAGGAACTAGAGGAGCACGCTCTTATAAAGGCATCTTTTTTAGCACGCATCCTAGCGGTTCTTTCTTTGCACTCATCAATGGAAATTCTCATGGCTTTGAGAGACTCATTGATATCATGTTTAGGTGGAATAGATCTAAGTTTCAAAGAATCAACATCAAGATAAATTCTATCAACGTTCCTAGCCAACTCATCAATCTTAAGCAATTTTTCTTCAATCAAAGCATTAAAATTCTTTTGCGAAGTAATAAATTCTTTAATATTAGATTCCAAATCAGAGGGCATCTTATTATAATTTCCATAAGAATTGTTGTAGGAATTACCATAATTATTAGAGGGATTACTAGGATAAGGCATAGGATTAAAATTTCCTCTATACGCGTTGTTACCAAAATTATTCCTACCAACAAAATTCACATCAATAGATTCATTATTATTCTCAATCAAAGTAGACAAGGGCATATCATTAGGATCAGAAGAAACACTTTTACTAGCAAATAATTTCATAAGCTCATCCATCTTTCCACTCAAGACATTAATTTATTCTATCGCATGCACCTTTTTATTAGTAGATCTTTCAGTATGCCATTGAGAATAATTAACCATAATATTATCTAGGAGTTTAGTAGCTTCTCCTAAAGTGATTTCCATAAAAGTGCCTCCCGTGGCCGAATCTAAAAGATTTTTAGAAGCAAAATTCAATCCAGCATAAAATTTTTGTATAATCATCCACAAATTCAAACCATGAGTAGGGCAATTACGTATCGTTAATTTCATCCTCTCCCAAGCTTGTGGAAAATGTTCATGATCAAGTTGTTTAAAATTCATAATATCGTTTCTAAGGGAGGTGATCTTAGCAGGACGAAAATACTTAAGAGATAAAAGCATCTTTGCACTTATTCCATGAATCAATACTATTCTTAGGCAAAGACGAAAACCAAGCTTTAGCACGATTTCTAAGCGAAAAAGGAAATAGCTTCAATTTAACAATATCGTTATCCACATCTTTCTTCTTTTTCATATCACACAAATCAACGAAGCTATTTAGATGGGTAGCGGCATCTTCACTAGGAAGGCCGGAAAATGGATCTTTCATGACAAGATTCAACAAAGCAGTATTAATTTCACAAGATTCAGCATCGTTAAGAGGACCAATCGGAGTGCTAATAAAATCATTGTTGTTGGTATTGGTAAAGTCACACAATTTAGTATTATCTTGAGCTATCGTGACAAGCAAGCAAACTAACACACAAGCAAACAAAAAGCAAGCAGGGAAAAAGAGGCAAATAGAGAAAGAGAGGGAGGATAGAGAGAGAGGACGAATAAAACGGCAAGGGTGAAGTGGGGGAGAGGAAAACAAGAGGCAAATGGCAAATAATGTAATGCGGGAGATAGGGATTGTGATGGGTACTTGGTATATTGACTTTTGCGTAGACTCCCTGGCAACGGCGCCAGAAATCCTTCTTGCTACCTCTTGAGCACTGTGTTGGTTTTCCCCGAAGAGGAAGGGATGATGCAGCAAAGTAACGTAAGTATTTCCCTCAGTTTTTGAGAACCAAGGTATCAATCCAGTAGGAGGCTACGCGCGAGTCCCTCGTACCTGCACAAAACAAATAAATCCTCGCAACCAACATGATAAAGGGTTGTCAATCCCTACATGGCCACTTACGAGAGTGAGATCTGATAGATATGATAAGATAATATTTTTGGTATTTTTATGATAAATATGCAAAGTAAAAATAAAAGCAAAGTAAAAAAGCAAAGGAAATAACTAAGTATTGGAAGACTAATATGATGAAGATAGACCCGCGGGCCATAGGTTTCACTAGTGGCTTCTCTCAAGAGCATAGGTATTCTACCGTGGGTGAACGAATTACTGTTGAGCAATTGACAAAATTGAGCATAGTTATGAGAATGTCTAGGTATGATCATGTATATAGGCATCACGTCCGAGACAAGTAGACCGACTCCTGCCTGCATCTACTACTATACTTCACTCATCGACCGCTATCCAGCATGCATCTAGAGTATTAAGTTAATGAAAATAGAGTAACGCCTTAAGCAAGATGACATGATGTAGAGGGATAAACTCATGCAATATGATGAAAACCCCATCTTGTTATCCTCGATGGCAACAATACAATACGTGCCTTGCTGCCCCTACTGTCACTGGGAAAGGACACCGCAAGATTGAACCCAAAGCTAAGCACTTCTCCCATTGCAAGAAAGATCAATATAGTAGGCCAAACCAAACTGATAATTCAAAGAGACTTGCAAAGATAACCAGTCATACATAAAAGATTTCAGAGAAGATTCAAATATTGTTCATAGATAGACTTGATCATAAACCCACAATTCATCGTTCTCAACAAACACACCACAAAAAGAAGATTACATCGAATAGATCTCCACAATAGAGGGGGAGAACATTATATTGAGATCCAAAAAGAGAGAAGAAGCCATCTAGCTAATAACTATGGACCCGTAGGTCTGAGGTGAATTACTCACACTTCATCGGAGGGGCTATGGTGATGATGTAGAAGCCCTCCGTGATCCATGCCCCCTCCGGCGGAGCTCCGGAACAGGCCCCAAGATGGGATCTCATGGATACAGAAAGTTACGGTGGTGGAATTAGGGTTTTGGCTCCATTTCTGATCGTTTGGGGGTACATAGGTATATATAGGAGGAAGGAGTACGTCGGTGGAGCAACAGGGGGCCCACAAGGGTGGAGGGCGCGCCGGGGGGGGGGGGGGTAGGCGCGCCCCTACCTCGTGGCCTCTTTTGTGTCTTGACGTAGGGTCCAAGTCTCCTGGATCATGTTCGGTGAGAAAATCACGTTCCCGAAGGTTTCATTCCGTTTGGACTCCGTTTGATATTCCTTTTCTTCGAAACCCTGAAATAGGCAAAAAGCATCAATTCTGGGCTGGGCCTCCGGTTAGTAGGTTAGTCCCAAAAATAATATAAAAGTGGATAATAAAGCCCAATAATGTCCAAAACAGTAGATAATATATCATGGAGCATTCAAAAATTATAGATACGTTGGAGACGTATCAGATGCCTACCATGCAGATTGGAAGGGAGCCAAAGTCAGATTTGTGAAATTGGCAAAGACATTCACCTCCAATGTTGCTACTCAAACGCACATTGAAATTCCTCATGCTGAAACTTCTGCTCAGCCGACTGAAGAACATGCCAGCACCGCTGATGAAAATCAGGCTGTTGATGAAAATGCTAGTACCAGGGCTGATGACTGCATTCCAGCCACTGATGACATTGCCAGGGCAACCACTAGTGTTGCGCCTAAGGAACAAGCCAGGCCAGCTGAGGCATCAACCGCCAAGCCTGAAGAATCTGAACCAAGCAGGCAAACTGAAACTGTTGTGCCTGAGGAAACTGCACCTATTTCCTCTGCTCATCCTGCACCAACAACAAGTACAGTTCTCCCTTCTGCATCAGAAGCGAAGAAAACCAGAGCTGCGGAGCGAGCTGCGGTGGAAAAGAGGAAAGCATCTGCTTCATCAAATTCTTCAGCACTGAAGAAGATGAAGATATTGACAAGCTTTTTTGAGAATCCCATAGATGTTGTTCCCGTTTCAAGCATGCCATCAAAGGAACTCGTTCCCTTTGGTGAAGATTATGAGATCCCAAGCGGATCTGATGAAGATGTTCCTTCTGCTGCTTCTTCACAGCAGTTGGACGAAGAAATTAAAGTGGATAATATCCCTTCAACCCCAGTCATCTCATCTCCTATGCCTCAATTCACAGCTGAAGAGGCAGGCGTTGAAGAAGATGAAGACGTGGACATTGGGTGCTCCACTCTAGTGCTGAATGGTGATTATTGGGATAGTTAGCACCCCAACTCTCCGCTCTTCACGCCTCTGCAACAAATCCCTCAGTCCCCAGTGCACACTGAAGTTCAAATGGGCTCTGCAGATCATCACTCCACTCCTTCCATTCATGAAGAAATTCTAGCCACTAGTGCTGATGTTGATGAAGAATTGAAGACCCAGGCTGCTACTGAAGCAGAAACTAAAATTCCTCAGCCTGTGGTTCCGAAGAACGTGATTCCTGAGGCTGTGATGACTTTGACTGACACTCCTCAGCCCAAGCCGAAGAATCCCTTCTCCAAGAAGCAAAAATTCAAGGCTGATGACTTCTTTCATGAGCACATATTCTTCACATATTACAATCCATATGACACTGCTCGTCTGCGAAGGAAGCGTTTCTGGACTGCAAGCCAAGCCAACTTCTATTCTTCATTGCTTTTCTATAAGGACAAAGTGTTTGATCATGCACACATTCCTCATGTGGACATGGAATCTCTGCCTTGCTTCACACCAGTCCTCAGTGTTCTTCATGAAGCTGGGCTTCTCAACTTCTGCACCGACATAGTAGACTGGAATGAAGAACTAATTCTTCAGTTCTACGCGACGCTGCACATCACAGGAAATGTTGAAGATGTAAATTCTTGGGTGTTGGACTGGATGACCGATAACACTCACTTCAAAGCACCGGCCTCTAAATTGCTTCATGCCCTGCCTGTCAGCCCTCCCCTTGAAGGTGTGCAGCTGATCTATCATGAATCTGAGCTGTCAGCTCACTACATGCAAGTGCTGATGAAACCGCTGAACCTGGTCAAGCCCCAAGGACCGAATTCCTCGTGAAGGAATTGTTGTATGTGCCACAGACTATCTATCCTATTCTGACCAAGATGTTGAGTCCAATCAAAGGCCACAACTCGAATCAAGAAGAGGTCATTGGCATCATGAAGAATCTGGTTTTCAATATCATCTATGGAGTTCCAATCAACTACCATGATTTCTTCATGAGGACTCTGGCAAATGTTGCATTATCGCCTTTTGAGTTGAAGCCTTATGCTCCTTGGATTATGAGATTCCTCAGATCAAGGTCTTCAATCAATTACACGGCTAATTTGTAGAATCATGTCAGCTATTTTCCCTCAATTGAAGTCTTCAAGTGACCTATTTCCTCATCTGATGAAAAGGGCAAGGCACCTGCTATTATCGATGAAGGCATTCGTCCATTGGATGGCCAGTTTCGCAAAACTGCATCTTACTCCACCAATGATGACTCTGCCACTCATGACTCAGCCACCAATGCTTCAAAGCAACATCCTCAAGCCACAACTCCAAGGGTATTGACTGATCATGAGCTTTTCCTCAGTCTTCACCAGAAGGTCGATCGGAACCACAAATGGGTCAAGTGTCAGTTTGGTTCAATTCTTCAGAACATGACCATCACTCAGAATTTAGTGAAGAAAAACCATTACTACCTCCATGAAGTATTTGATCGCACCTAGGCTGTTCTATCTCATCTCTATGGTGAAGATGATCTCAAGAAGATGGGCTACAAGCAGGACTTTGACCGGTCTCAGCCACCTTCGAAGAAATTCAAGAAGGTCAAAGTTCCTCACTTGGTGGCCAGCTCATATTCTTCATCGTGCGATACAGATGAGCATGACGATATGGACGACACTGCCGCAGGCCCTACTTCAACAACCGATCCCAACAACGCTGACGCTCCTCCATCGACTCAGTGATGATATTCTTCAGGGGCGTTAGTCCTCACTTTTCGTCCCTTTTGGTCATTTGATGACAAAGGGGGGTAAGGGAGTCCTGGATTAGGGGGTATCCGGACAGCTGGACTATATCCTTTGGCCGGACTGTTGGACTATGAAGATACAAGATTGAAGACTTCGTCTCATGTCCGGATGGAACTCTACTTGGCGTGGAAGGCAAGCTAGGCAGTACGGATATGGACATCTCCTCCTTTGTAACCGACCTTGTGTAACCCTAGCCCCCTCCGGTGTCTATATGAACCGGAGGGTTTTAGTCCATAGGACAACATACAATCATACCATAGGCTAGCTTCTAGGGTTTAGCCTCTCCGATCTCGTGGTAGATCAACTCTTGTAATACTCATATCATCAAGAATAAATCAAGCAGGACATAGGGTTTTACCTCCATCAAGAGGGCCCGAACCTGGGTAAAACATCGTGTCCCTGCCTCCTGTTACCATCCGCTTTAGACACACAGTTCGGGACCCCCTACCCGAGATCTGCTGGTTTTGACACCGACATTGGTGCTTTCATTGAGAGTTCCTCTGTGTCGTCACCGATTAGGCTTGATGGCTCCTACGATCATCGATAGCGATACAGTTCAGGGTGAGACTTTTCTCCCCGGACAGATCTTTGTGTTTGGCGGCTTTGCACTGCGGGCCAACTCGCTTGGCCATCTGGAGCAGATCGAAAGTTACACCCCTGGCCACCAGGTCAGGTTTGGAAGCTTAAACTACACGATCGATATCCGCGGAGACTTGATCTTCGACGGATTCGAGCCCCTGCCTTGTGCGCCACGCGATCACGATGAGTACGATTTAGCTCTACCATCGGACAATGTTCAAGAAATCGCACCGGCAGCCACTCCGACCCTCAATTCGGAGCCAGTTGCACCATCCATGGGCGGGTGGATAGACCCCACCACGGAGGCCGTATCCTTTGCAGTGATCAAGCTGAATATCGACCTTACCCTTCACGAGAGCCGTGTTGCTAAACTGCCGGATCCTTCTCCGACTATGGACTCCGAACCGCCTGTGCCCGTTCCTGTCGAATCCGATTGGGCACCGATCATGGAGTTTACCTCCACGGATATTTTTCAGCACTCGCCCTTTGGCGACATACTGAACTCATTAAGGTCTCTCTCCTTGTCAGGAGAGTCCTGGACGAACTACGTCCAGCAGGATTGGGATGCGGATGATGAAGAAGTTCGCCGCCCACCCACCACCCACTTAGTAGCCACTGTCGATGACTTAACCGACATGCTCGACTTCGACTCCGAAGACATCGACGGTATGGACGACGATGCGGGAGGCGAAGAGGAACCACTGCCCATAGGGAACTGGACGCCCACTTCGTCACATGACATATACATGGTGGACACACCCAAAGAAAACAACGATGAGGAACGGAAGGACGCGGCTAAGGGTTGTTCCCTCGAGAAGCAGTCAAAGCGGCGGCGTAAACACCGCTCCAAATCCCGCCTCAGCATAAATAACAATCATATAGACCCAGTGATAGAGCAGGGTGCACCATCGCCCGACCAGGGCAACACGGGGAATCAAACCGAACAACCCGACTCCGTCGAAGATAACAGTCCGGACGACATCACACCGGACAGGCGCCAGGAGCAAAATAATGCCCACCAAAGGCTTTTTGCCACGGCGAGGAGTCTGAAAACAGAAGCAAAGGCTCAAGGCTGCACAAGACACACTCAAAATCAAATGGAGTGAAGTACTCAACACTGCAGCGAAGTACGACAGTAATCGCCACACCAAGAGCTATCCGAAGCGAAATTTGCTACCTGAATTTGATGAGGAGGCCTTAGATCCTCCACAATTAAAAAATAAAACGGCCATCCGGTCGGATAGACGACCTCATAGCCAACATAAAGCGGCAAACGACGCCGCACATAAACCAGTACGCAATCCGCGTAAGGGCTCGCATCAAAAGGACAACGCAACCAGATCCATCTATGGACCACGCAAGCGCACTCCAACATACAATGGAACACAACAAACATCCGAACACCACGGTACACCCAAATACAGGGGTGCCGCACACCCTCTATGTTTCACCGACGAGGTGCTGGATCATGAATTTCCAGAGGGATTCAAACCCGTAAACATAGAGGCGTACGACTGAACAACAGACCCTGGGGTCTGGATTGAGGACTACATCCTCCATTTCCATATGGCTCGAGGAGATGATCTCCACGCCATCAAGTACTTACCCCTCAAGCTTAAAGGGCCAGCTCGGCACTGGCTTAAAAGCCTCCCCGAAAACTCCATCGGAAGCTGGGAAGAGCTCGAAGACGCCTTTCGGGCAAATTTTCAAGGGACATATGTCCGACCACCGGATGCAGACGATTTAAATCATATAACTCAACAGCCCGGTGAGTCAGCCTGAAAACTTTGGAACATGTTCCTCACTAAAAAGAACCAAATAGTCAACTGTCCGGACGCCGAAGCCTTAGCAGCTTTCAAGCATAGCGTTCGAGACGAATGGCTTGCCAGACACCTCAGTCAAGAAAAGCCGAGAACAATGGCAGCATGACCCATTTTTGTGTGGGCGAGGCCAGCTGGTTAGCCCGATGCAGCACCATCGACCCAAGTACATCCGAAGTCAGGGATGGAAACAGAAAATCACGACGCAGCAAGAATAAGCACCGGAATAAAGAAGACAGCTCAAAGAGCACGGCGGTAAACGCCGGATTTAGAAGCTCTCAGCCAGGCTAGCAGAAGCCGCCCTCCAAAGGCACCAGAGACGAACTGTCCAGCCTAAACAAAATTCTGGACCAAATATGTCAGATCCATAGCACCCCTGATAAACCTGCAAATCATACCCACAGAGAATGTTGGGTCTTCAAACAGTCCGGCAAGCTCAACGCCGAACACAAGGGGCAGGATACACCAAGTGAAGACGAGGACGAGCCTCGCAAGCAAAGCACAGGGGAACAGAAGAAATTCCCACCAGAAGTCAAAACAGTCAACGTGTTATACGTGATAAAAGGGAGAAACAAAGCGGCACCTTTAGAGGAACATGCCCCAGGGCCTATCAACGCGGAGCTCCGCCACTGGTCATCCCAACCGATCATCTTCGACCATCGGGATTACTCGGCAAGTATATGTCTTGTAGGATGGGCTGCCTTGGTATTAGATCCAATAATTGATGGATACCACTTCACCCGAGTCCTAATGGACAGCGGCAGCAGTTTAAATCTGATATATCAGGACACAGTCCGCGAAATGGGGATAGACCCAACAAAAATTTGCTGCAGCAATGCTACCTTTAAAGGAGTAACGCCAAGCCTGGAGGCTCACTGTAGGGGCTCCCTGCTACTAGAGGTTATATTCGGCTTCCCCGATAACTTCCGCAGCGAAAATTTAACTTTCCACGTCGCTCCGTTCCAAAGTGGTTATCAAGCACTACTCGGACGCGAAGCTTTCGCTCGCTTTAACGCAATACCGCATTACGCTTCCCTCAAGCTCAAGATGCCCGGTCCACGTGGCATCATTACAGTAAATGGAAATATTGAACGCTCCTTGCGCGCCGAAGACGGTGCGGCCGCCTTGGCCGCCGCACACTAAACGGCCTCACCAACTCAAGCATTTGACAGGTCGTCAAGACCACGGACACGGCTAGACGAGTCCGCTCAGCTATATGTAATTAATATAGGTTTGATGGTTATACCCCTATTACAATACAAGGGGCTCAACGCGCGTGCAAAAGTGGCAATAAGGCTCACCATTACTCATTTTTCAACTATATATTGTTCATTTAGTATAACTTAACTTTTGCACGACAACTTTTCAATTAAGTTCCTCTCTTTTTCAGATGACCATCGTGCTACACCCGTCCAGGATACGGCACAACAGAGACACAGGCGCAGACGTGCAGGAGGGACCCGTTCCAAGGATTCTTTGTAGATTAAGACCCTGTGTAAACCTTTTTTACTATCTCTTGTTGATTTACATCCCTCGGATTGTCAGTACAACCGAGAAGGATGCTGATGTCTTGGCATGTGGCCACGCCAGAATAATGCAGGTACCTGGACACCAGGGGCTTTTTACAAAGGGTACTGTTTAGACCCGGTTTACACCATAAAGACCGAATACCTTAGGGAGTGTTCGGCGTCGCGAGTTTGGCCTTATATGCATCAGCTCCGAATCATGTCTTTGGTCAAATGTTGGGTTTGTCCGGCTCCTGTGTTTTGCTGCCTTAAGTTCCGCTCTATCGGCTAAGGCGGTACCAGGAGAACTACTGCGATTGTGCCCTGGTTCATCCGGACAAGCACCTCAGTAGAGAAAGCCGAAAATTGACTGTCATGATATAGCGTGAGACTGGTCAACCACTCAATGACTTATTGGAATCTTCGGGATTCCTCCGCATTAACGAAGGGCCGTTTCCCGGCCAGGCATGTACGCACCCCTTATCCGGATGAGTGCGGAGCCACTAGGGGCTATATAGTAGCCCCACTGTCAAACTCCTATGGTTAAGTGAAAGTGTTAAAGCATTATAGTCCGGTTGCCTAGTTCGCTGCGCTATCACCTCCTTAATAGGACCAAGACGTTGGATTAAGTGTGAATACGCGTCTTCTGCGAACACCCCAGCATTATATGCATGGGGGCTGAAGCCGACGACTGCAATCTTTCAGGTTATATACAGATATACATAAACGGCCGCACAGGAGGCATCATAATACTTTCGGGCAAAAGTATAAATACAACCTTGATAAATTCAATAAAATGTTGTTTTTACAATGGGAATACATGTCACTCAAACATAACATTCTTCGAGCACTGGGCCTCTATCGAACGAGCGCCCTCTAGAACTTCTTCAAAATAGTGCTCGGCAGCCACTCGGCCTATGGCCGAACCCTGCGCCGCGACAGTGGTGGCATCCATCTCCGCCCAGTATGTTTTGACACGGGCAAGGGCCATCCGCGAGCCTTCTATGCACGCCGACCACTTCATCACATTAATGCGTGGCACCGCACCAAGGAACTGCTACACCAAGCTAAAATAGCTGTTCGGCTTTGGCCTTTCCGGCCATAGATGATCCACGGCAGACCTCATGGCGAGTCCGGACAATCTATTGAGTTCGGCCCATTCGGCAAGCTGATCAGTCAATGGAAGCGGACGCTCTGGAACGTTAAATTGCAACCAGAATAGCCTGTCCACTTCACGATCTGTTTGATCTTGGAAGTATTCGGCCGCATCGACAGCGCTCGCCGCTAAGTCCATATATGCGTCGGCCGAACTCCACAGCCGATCCAGAGGGGCATACCGCAGATCGCCGAACTTCCTCTGCAGCATAAAGGGCTTCCCAGCCACAATATCCCCGGCTTCACGCAGTTCCTCCTTCTTTGCTCTCATTGCAGAGCGGGTGTCTTTGGTCGCCATTGTGGCCTTTTCGAGGTCCGTAGCCTTCGCCCGGTTTTTGTAACATCCCAAATTTTCAATTTGGAATGTTATACACTAGATCATCATTGCATATCATATTTTATTGCATTTTGGTTGATCCAGAAATTTCACGCAACTCAAGGACCCTCGGAGAGAGTTGGGGATTTCGTTATTTTCATATTTGAGTTTTCCTCAAATTTTGAAAATAGGATCATTTGATTTTATTTATTTTATCTTCAATTATTTCTATCATAAAAATATGAGAGAGGAAATAAAATGACTTTCCCAAAATGAAGAAATATTGAGGATTTAATTATAAAATCAAATAAGATTTTATTTTGGTTTTATTTGCTATTTTATTAGAATTTAGGATAAATGCGTGTTTTTCAAAATTGCATTTAGGCCCCAAATAAATGTTCATCCTGTGCGGCTTGATTTTAGAAGCCGGGGAAAATTTATTTTGGGATTTTTGGAGTCCGTTTAGTATTCCTTTCGTTTTTTTGAGCGTAATTATAAAAAAATGCGAACCGACCTATGGGCCGTATCCGGCCCGGACTCCTCCGGGGGGAGGCTTTATATAGCGAGCGCTCGGGCCGCGCCTCCAGCCCAAGGCGTCCCGCCCCGCAAACCCTAGCCACCCGCGCCCCACCGCCGGAGCTCGCCGTCGACAAGGTCGAACCGCCCGCCAGTTTTTTTAGAAAACCGTTGGTTTTCACCATTTTTCCGGTTTTTTAGATTCGTCTTTTAGATAGATCGGTTTTTTTCTCGGTTTAGTTAATTAGCGAGCGTTCGCTCGTTTTAACGAACGCGCTCATCGTTTAGATCCAGATAACGAACGTTCGTTCGTTAATCTGTTCGTCGTTTTCTTTTTCTCGGATTAAATCCGCGATTTTTCTGATCACGATTTCTGATCCGATTTTCGTTTTAGTATAACTTTTCGCTCGTTTATCAGAATCAGGCGATTCAAGCGCCTGGAGTTTTGTCTCGAAACCCTCTTTCTGTGTAACCAACTCAAACAAGTTTTTTCCTCTATAAAATTTGACCTAGATTCAGAATAGTAAATGAAGCCTGTTTCTTTTGCCGTTTGTCTTTCGTCGCTTTGTTCGATCTGATTCTTTTTGCCAACCAGAGTTCTTAAGTTGAACTTTCTGGTTAGATCTCTTATTTGAGTTTTACCTGTGCATTAGTCGAGTACTTATTGTATGCTTGTTTGTTTGCGATAGAGTACCCGGAGTGCGCCGCTTGCTACTTCGAATCGCTAGGTTTCACGGATCATCAGCAAGGCAAGTAACACTTTGATCATACTTCCTACTAACCAGTTTTATTGCATTAGATCAACCCTCACACATTGCATGATTAGGATCTAATTAAGTTGTGAGTTTCGGAAGTAGATGAGGTAGCACCTATTACCTGTTTTATATTCGAACCTTTGGGAGTTACTTCTACGTTTGCTATTATGCCATGCTATGCTAGTAGACGTGGATTGGGTCAGTGTAAATTCTCGTAAATAGATAGTACGGCTGCGTTGTTTCAATTTCTGTTTGTACTCTGATTGCTGTGGCTGCAGCTCGATCTTGGCAAATCTCTCAAATGGATGTAAAAAATGCTTTCCTTCATGGTGATCTACATGAGTTTTTTCTATATGCAGCCACCTCTGGGTATTGAAGTTCCTGATGGTCATGTTTGTCGCCTTCGAAAGGACCTCTATGGGAAAAAAGCAACCACCTCGTGCTTGGTTTGAGCGGTTAAGCTATCCATGACAGATGTGAGATTGTTAAATTAATGGTTTATCTAAGGTGGCAACTTAAACACATATCTGGGTGGATTGAGGCACCTGGGTATTCCAGCGATTGCCTGTTTTTCTTTTTGGACCGCCACCCAGGCTCAAAGGGATCATGAGATTATTCATACTAGAAACTTCCGTGTGTAGCCACAAGCTACTATGGGCTCTAGCATAATTGACTAAGTCATGCAAACTCTTACAGTGGTAGACTAGCAGATGTAGGGGATGTAGGTTGGTACGGTCTACCCATTCGTAAGGTGCAAGCGCTTCTGAAAGACTATGTCTCGATCATCCGTTTCTCAAACATCATATAGTGCGAGAATCCCAATGGAGGAGATCGAGTCTTGTGGGGAAAAGTGTGCAAACCTCTGCAGAGTGTATAAACTAATCATGGTTAGCCGTGTCCCCGGTTATGGACATCTTGAGTATCTAGTACTTGGATTATCATGTGAATCTCATCATGTTACTTTAATTAATTTTGTTGGGTTTCAGTGATGTTATTAATTGGGATTGAGAATGCTATCAACCATTCTCAATGTTCAACAACCACCATCATAGTTAATTAAAATGTATTCCTTTGCTGTAGGGAAAAATTGGCTTTACGCAAAACTATAACCATAGAGCTTTCCACCAGCCAAATATGCATGTAGTATAGTTTTATTCTTTCATTGCTCTCTATGTGTTACATTGCCAGCATATTCCATGTGCTGACCCATTTCGGGCTGCAACATTCATGTTGCAGACTTTTCAGACGACGAGTAAGGTGCTTTTAGGTCGTGGTTCTATACTCAGTGATGCCGTTGGAGTTGATGGACTCACTTATCTTCCAAGCCTTCCGCTGTTATCGTTGTTAGATGGCCTTAAGCCATATTTATTGTAATAAGTTCTCTTTTGAGACACTCGATGTAATAAGTGTGTGATTGCTACTCTATTATAAATCCTTCAAGTACTGTGTGGTGTCAGCATTACTGATCCAGGGATGACATCGAAGCACAGAGATTGGATGGTCTGAGGTCTGGTCGCTACAAGATGGTATCAGAGCACACGCTGACTGTAGGACATGACCTCTAAGCTAAAGCCCTAGATCACTACCCACTCTTCTCATTCTAACTCCTAATCTTTTCTACTCTTTTAGGATGGCGGATGCAAGAAACAAGTTCATGCAACCGGATGAAGATACACCCTTTGGACATCACTTGAAGGAAGTCACTAGATATCTGAACATAGGAGTACCAAGCTTCACCGGAACCTACAATGCCACTTTACCTGAAGAGGAGTGCTGGATGATTCAAGTTCAAGTTCCAGGAAGGACGTTCATGCCAGTCACCGAGCCCATAGAGTTTTCCTTTGATGCACCAACCTGGAGTCTAGGAAATTGCATGGCAGCTCACATCACCATGGGACGTATTAGAGAAGTTTACTGCAATGATCTCAAGGATACTATCTACCAGATTTGTGGGCGCCGAGATGAGCACTGGGAGATGATCAGCACCAGGAAGAATAAATCAATTGCAGCTTTTATCCAGGAGCTAAACCAGCACATTCGACGTCAGGAGAACCAGATGTGCACCAACATCATAGATCTGAAGATGGCAAGAACAAGAATCAAGGAACTGGAGGAAGAACTCAAGCTACACGTGAAGATTATGAAGAGGAAATCAAAGTACTAGTGGAGAAGAATGACGACTTGATCAAGAAGATCGGAATATTTATGGGAGGCCCTACACCAGTAGAGGAAGACGAAGAACCCAAGGAGATTCGCCCGGAAGATTACATCATCATCGACGACACTGACTCGGATCCAGATGATAGCGATGATGACTATGTTGATGAAGCTGGAGCAGATATCATGGAGTCTGCAACCGAAGAATATTTCTAGTAGACCACCTCATCAGTAGTAGTAGTCCACCATGTAAATATAGTAGTCTGAGCACTTTTGCGATAGTTAGATCGATTGTATGCCCTTGTTTGATTGAATGAAGTGAATTGTTTGCTTTTGCCTCATGTGCATATGAGTAGTGTTTTCTCTCTAGACCCCTCTCTATTTTTAAATCTCATCTTTTCTAAACCCATTAGATGCCTCTGAGACATGACTCCGAATTTACCTTCCCACCGAAGCTCACTCAGTTGATCCAGCAGCAGGACACATTGATGCAGTCGCTAGTCCAGAATCAGAATCAGGGGAACAACAACAACAACCCACCACCACCACCACCACCTGTTGACCACTTAGCCCGTTTTCTTAGGCTGAATCCGCCGGTGTTTTCCAGTGGCAGCGAGCCGATAGTAGCAGATGATGGGATCCACAAGACAGCAAGGGAGTTGACCACGACAGGATGCACAGATGCGGAAAAGGTGAAGTTTGCCGCACATCAGCTTGACAGACCCGCAGCATCATGGTGGGAGAATTTCACAGCCACTTTCCCTACTGATACTGTCACATGGGACCAGTTTCAGCAGGCTTTCCGTACTGCCCATGTTTCAGCAGGAGCTATGGCCATGAAGAAGCGTGAGTTTCGCAACTTGCGCCAAGGAGGACGGACAGTTGGCCAGTACGTGGAGGACTTTAGTAAGCTAGCACGTTATGCCCCAGATGATGTTGCTACGGATGCAGCTAAGGAGGAGAAGTTTCTGGAAGGACTGAATGATGAGTTGAGCATGCAGTTGATGGTAGCAACCTTCAACAACTACCAGGAGTTGGTAGATCATGCTCTTATGATTGAAGGGAAGCAGCAGCAGATTGAGAATCGCAAGAGGAAGTATGGACAAGGGAAGTACAAATCAGGAGCTCAGCAGAAGCCACGTTTTACCCCTAGACCGGGAAGACATTTTCAACATACCCATGGAGGAGGTAGCTCGCACAATCATAATGTCCCCAAGAATGGTAATGGGAATGGAGGAAGCAATAGCCAGAACCGTACCAACCCATCAACCCCAGCCAAGAGAGACTTGATCCAAGTCACCTGTTTTAAGTGCCAGAAGACCGGACATTATGCCAATGAATTTCCTGAAGCCCGGAATGGAAATGGCAATGGAAGCTCTGGGAAGAAGCCGAACCCTTTCAACAGAGGATAGGTAAACCACGTTAACGTGGAGGAGGTTGAAGAGCAGCCCGATGCAGTAATCGGTAAGTTTTTGGTTAAGTCATTTACTGCACTCGTTCTTTTTGATACTGGTGCATCGCATTCATACATCTCAAGGGGATTTGTGGATAAGTATGAAGTGCCAACCCAAGCCCTTAGGTCACCCATGTTAGTAACCTCACCTGTAGCAGAATATACGGCTAGTCTATGGTGTGATCGGTTACCATTGAGGATTGCTAACTACGTATTTCCCTCAGACCTAATAGTATTGGAATCTCAAGGATTGGATGTGATATTAGGCATGGATTGGTTATCGAAGCATGAAGGGAATATTTAATGCGCCAGTAAGTCAATTTTGCTTACAACGCTAGAAGGAAGAAGGATCAAGTATGTATCCTGGCATGTGCCTAAAAGGACTCAAGTAAATTCCCTAACAGGAGTTGTGCAGGAGGAAGTACCAGTAGTGAAGGATTTCCCTGATGTATTTCCAGAGGAGTTGCCAGGCATGCCGCCAGATAGAGATATTGAGTTTTTGATTGAGCTTTTGCCAGGCACAGGGCCAATATCTAAGAGACCATACAGGATGCCCGCAAAGGATTTGGAGGAGATTAAGAAGAAGATTAAGGAGTTACTTGATAAAGGATATATTCACCCAAGTTCTTCACCTTGGGGATTGCCGGTACTTCTAGTGGAGAAGAAGGATGGATCGTTAAGGATGGTTGTTGATTATCGAGGATGGAATGAAGTAACCATCAAGAACAAGTACCCACTACCGATGATCAATGATCTGTTTGATCAATTGCAAGGAGCTAAGGCATTTTCCAAGATCGATCTGCGATCAGGATACCATCAGTTGAAGATTCGAGAACATGATATACCTAAGACAACTTTTACCACCAGGTATGGGCTGAACGAGTATACCGTTATGTCATTTGGTCTAACTAACGCACCGGCATATTTTATGAACATGATGAACAAAGTGTTTATGGACTTTTTGGATAAGTTCATTGTAGTGTTCATTGATGATATCCTGGTTTACTCAAAGAATGAAGAGGAGCATAAGGAGCATTTGTGTTTGGTGCTTGGTAAACTCAGAGAACATCAGTTATTGCCAAATTTAGCAAATGTGAGTTTTGCTTGAAGGAAGTTGGATTCCTCGGACACGTTATATCTGGAGAAGGTATATCAGTAGATCCCACCAATGTTGACACTGTGACAAATTGGGAAGCCCCAACAATAGTTGGAGAGATCCGGAGTTTTCTTGGACTTGCAGGATACTACCAGAGATTCATTGAAAATTTCTCGAAGATTGCGAAGCGTATGACGAAGTTGTTGAAGAAGGATACCAAGTTCAAATGGACTGAAGAGTGTGAGGCCAGTTTCCAGGAGTTGAAGAAACGTCTGGTTACATCACCAGTGTTGATTTTGCCAGATCAGACCAAGGATTATGAGGTGTATTGCGACGCTTCACGTCGAGGACTTGGAGCAGTGATTATGCAGGAAGGAAGATTGTTTCATATGCCTCACGACAGCTTAAGCCTCATGAGTTGAATTATGCTACGCATGATTTGAAGTTAGCAGCCATAGTGCACGTGTTGAAGACTTGGAGACATTTTCTCATTGGAAATCATTGTGAGGTGTACACGGATCACAAGAGCCTGAAGTACATTTTCACGCAGAAGGAGTTAAATCTCAGGCAGAGGAGATGGTTGGAACTCATCAAGGATTATGATATGAGATTGCATTATCACCTCGGAAAGGCTAACGTAGTAGCCGATGTGCTGAGTCGTAAAAGCCATGTCAACACCTTAATGACGGGAGATTTACCAAGAGAGTTAGCCGAGAATCTTCGTGAGCTATGTTTGGAGATAGTTCCGAGAGGCTATGTAGCAGCATTGGAGATTCAGTCTACTTTGATGGATAAAATAAGAGAAGTTCAAAGGACTGACAAGGAGATCGTTTCTATTAAGGAGAAAATGAGCAAAGGAAAAGCTAAAGGATTTCGTGAGGATGAGCACGATACCTTATGGTTTGAAGACCGTGTTTATGTGCCCAATGACCCGGAGATCAGGAAGTTGATTCTGCAAGAGGCCCATGATTCACCATATTCGATTCACCCAGGAAATACCAAGACGTATATGGATTTGAAGGATATTTTCTGGTGGACCAGAATGAAGAAGGATATTGCAGAGTATGTAGCAGTTTGTGATGTATGTCAAAGAGTAAAGGCAGAGCATCAGAAGCCAGCCGGATTACTACAGCCATTGCCGATACCCAAATGGATGTGGGATAAGTTAGGCATGGATTTTATTACAGGATTGCCCAGAACTCGTTCAGGCTATGACTCGATTTGGGTTGTAGTCGATCGTTTGACAAAGGTAGCTCATTTCATTCCAGTGAAGACTACCTATACTAGTGCCAAGTTGGCAAAGATATACATGACCAGGATCGTATGTCTGCATGGAGTTCCAAGGAGCATTGTATCAGATAGAGGAACCCAGTTTACCTCAAAATTCTGGAATCAGTTGCATGAAACCTTGGGTACCAGGCTAGAGTTCAGTACAGTTTTCCATCCGCAGACAGATGGACAGACCGAGAGAGTCAATCAGATTTTGGAGGATATGCTAAGAGCTTGTGCGCTAGATTATGGATCTAGTTGGGACGATAATTTGCCGTATGCAGAGTTCTCTTACAACAACAGTTATCAATCTAGTTTGAAGATGGCCCCTTTCGAAGCCTTGTATGGAAGGAGGTGCAGGACCCCATTGTCGTGGGATGAAGTTGGAGACCGCCGGTTGTTTGGACCGGATCTGATTAAGGAGTCTGAACAGAAAGTGAAATTGATTCGTGATAGGCTCAAGGTAGCCCAGTCTAGGCAGAAGAGCTATGCAGATTCTAAACGCAAGGAGACAGTTTACGAAGTAGGATATAGAGTTTATCTTCGAGTATCTCCACTTCGAGGAGTTAAGCGCTTTGGAGTTAAGGGAAAGTTAGCGCCACGTTTGTAGGACCATACAAGGTTTTGGAGCGTATGGGAGAAGTAGCCTATAAGTTGGAATTGCCCGAAGGATTGTCAGGAGTTCACGACGTGTTCCACATTTCCCAGTTGAAGAAGTGCCACGCGGAGATGGTTGATATACCGCTGAGAGACACAGTGCCGCTGGAAGCGATTTAGTTGGACAGTGATTTGACCTATGAGGAGAAACCAGTTAAGATTGTTGAGTATGCCAGCCGAGTCACCCGCAGCAAGGTTATTAGGTTTTGGAAAGTTCAGTGGAGCCACCACACGGAGGATGGAGCCACCTGGGAACGAGAGGAAGAATTGCTGAAAGACCACCCTCACCTATTTTCTAGCCAACCCAAATCTCGAGAGCGAGATTCATCTTAAGGGGGGTAGGTTTGTAACATCCCAAATTTTCAATTTGGAATGTTATACACTAGATCATCATTGCATATCATATTTTATTGCATTTTGGTTGATCCAGAAATTTCACGCAACTCAAGGACCCTCAGAGAGAGTTGGGGATTTCGTTATTTTCATATTTGAGTTTTCCTCAAATTTTGAAAATAGGATCATTTGATTTTATTTATTTTATATTTAGTTATTTCTATCATAAAAATATGAGAAAGGGAATAAAATGACTTTCCCAAAATAAAGAAATATTGAGGATTTAATTATAAAATCAAATAAGATTTTATTTTGGTTTTATTTGCAATTTTATTTGAATTTAGGAAAAATGAGCGTTTTTCAAAATTGCATTTAGGCCCCAAATAAATGTTCATCCTGTGCGGCTTGATTTTAGATGCCGGTGAAAATTTATTTCGGGATTTTTGGAGTCCGTTTAGTATTCCTTTTGTTTTTTTCTGAGCGTAATTATAAAAAACGCGAACTGACCTACGGGCCGTATCCGGCCCGGACTCCTCCGGGGGGAGGCTTTATATAGCGAGCGCCCGGGCCGCGCCTCCAGCCCAAGCCGCCGCGCGCCGCAAACCCTAGCCACCCGCGCCCGCGCCGCCGCCGGAGCCGCCGCCAGAGCTCGCCGTCGACAAGGTCGAACCGCCCGCCGTTTTTTTAGAAAACCGTTGGTTTTCACCGGTTTTTTTGGTTTTTTTAGATTCGTTTTTTAGATAGATCAGTTTTTTTTTCTCGGTTTAGTTAATTAGCGAGCGTTCGCTCGTTCGTTCGTTTTAACGAACGTGTTCATCGTTTAGATCCAGATAACGAACGTTCGTTCATTAATCTGTTCGTCGTTTTCTTTTTCTCGGATTAAATCCGTGATTTTTCTGATCGCGATTTCTGATCCGATTTTCGTTTTAGTATAACTTTTCGCTCGTTTATCGGAATCAGGTGATTCAAGCGCCTGGAGTTTCGTCTCGAAACCCTCTTTCCGTTTAACCAACTCAAACAAGTTTTTGCCTCTATAAAATTTGACCTAGATTCAGAATAGTAAACGAAGCCTGTTTCTTTTGCCGTTTGTCTTTCGTCGCTTCGTTCGATTTGATTATTTTTGCCAACCGGAGTTCTTAAGTTGAACTTTCTGGTTAGATCTCTTATTTGAGTTTTACCTATGCATTAGTCGAGTACTTATTGTATGCTTGTTTGTTTGCGATAGAGTACCCGGAGTGCGCCGCTTGCTACTTTGAATCGCTAGGTTTCGCGGATCATCAGCAAGGCAAGTAACACTTTGATCATACTTCCTACTACCCAGTTTTATTGCATTAGATCAACCCTCACACATTGCATGATTAGGATCTAATTAAGTTGTGGGTTTGGGAAGTAGATGAGATAGCACCTATTACCTGTTTTATATTCAAACCTTTGGGAGTTACTTCTATGTTTGCTATTATGCCATGCTATGCTAGTAGACGTGGATTGGGTGAGTGTATCCATGACAGATGTGAGATTGTTAAATTAATGGTTTATCTAAGGTGGCAACTTAAACACACATCTGGGTGGATTGAGGCACCTGGGTTTCCAGCGATTATCATGTGAATCATGGTTAGCCGTGTCCCCGGTTATGGACATCTTGAGTATCTAGTACTTGGATTATCATGTGAATCTCATCATGTTACTTTAATTAATTTTGTTGGGTTTCAGTGATGTTATTAATTGGGATTGAGAATGCTGTCAACCATTCTCAATGTTCAACAACCACCATGATAGTTAATTAAAATGTATTCCTTTGCTGTAGGGAAAAATTGGCTTTACGCAAAACTATAACCATAGAGCTTTCCACCAGCCAAATATGCATGTAGTATAGTTTTATTCTTTCATTGCTCTCTATGTGTTACATTGCCAGCATATTCCATGTGCTGACCCATTTCGGGCTGCAACATTCATGTTGCAGACTTTTCAGACGACGAGTAAGGTTCTTTTAGGTCGTGGTTCTATACTCAGTGATGCCGTTGGAGTTGATGGACTCACTTATCTTCCAAGCCTTCCACTGTTATTGTTGTTAGATGGCCTTAAGCCATATTTATTGTAATAAGTTCTCTTTTGAGACACTCGATGTAATAAGTGTGTGATTGCTACTCTGTTATAAATCCTTCAAGTATTGTGTGGTGTCAGCATTAGTGATCCAGGGATGACACCGGAGCATAGAGATTGGACCGTTTGAGGTCTGGTCGCTACAGTTTTCTTCTTCAAGAAACTGGCAGCGGTCGGTAGTGTCTTTTAACTTCACAGCCATTTTGGCCATTTTCTCTTTGCTCTCGCTATGCGCGGCCTTCTCGTCTCTCAACTCTTCGGCCGCCTTCAAAGCGGACGCATTACTACTCCTCGCTTGCTCCTTGGCCCGAGCAAGCTCCGCCCGCAGGGCCTCCACGGTGGCAGCTCCATCTGAAGTCACAACATATTGAAGATACTGGCATCACGCTGCTCTTACTATGTGACATTCACTATAAATATCACCTACCCTGCGCCTCGTCAAGCCGCTTGTTAAAAAGCTCGATATCGGCATCCGCCGCATCTAGTCGCCGCTTTAGTTCGGCAACCCCATCAGTCCGGCTAGCCACCGGAGCTTCAGACACCTGCACATAAAGGCGGTTTGGTTATTACCTGGGACTACGATCCTCTGTTCGCCGTCGTTTTCGACGACAACCAGAGTCTCAGGGGCTACTATCTACACATGGCACACCTAAAATGTGCGGTACCATCACAAATGTATATCATTTCACGTACCTCAAAGCCCGTCAGTAGACTCATAAAGGCTTCATGCAACCCGTTTTCGGCGGACGAAATCCTTTCAATCACCATACACATTAATGTACGATGCTCTTCTGAGATAGTTGCTCGCTCTAGCAGACCCTTCAGTACATACGACCACACACCGGGTGGTGCCGGACTCTTTTGATTGCTCTCTTCGAGAGCCGGATACTGAGGGCTTCGGGTGACCATGGTATTACCTTCTGGCCTTGCCGAATCCGGAGAAACTCCCTGTGATGACACTTCAAGGTCACCCGCTTCTTGAGCCAGGGAGTCCGGGGGAGGCGTTTCGCTCTCCATCATCTCCGGAAGAAGATCCCCCGAAGACGAGCTCCGCTGAGAAGGGCTCAGATCCGAACTGCAAGATAGATGCTTCGGTTATCTTCCTCAGAAGTAAGGTAGTATATCTTCACTATTAAGTACCTTTTGATTACTTACAGCTCGTTAGAGGACTGGTCCCCTCGCGGACTTTGTGTGGTAAGAGCACCCTCCGAGGTGGGAACCTCTGGTGGAGTTTTCTTGTCCCGTTTGGGAACCTTGGTTTCCGGATCATCAGAGGTAGTCCTCTTCCTCCCCCGGGGCGAGGGAATGTCAGATTCCTTCCCTTGATTATCCTCCCTCACGGAGGCGCTCATTCCCTCAGTTGGAATAGGTAGTGGTGGGGGCCCACTTTCGCCCTCTTTATTCCCCCCTTCATCTTCCTTTGAGGGCACCGGGCAAGGTGCTGGCTCGAGCATCTTTTCCAGCACCGGATTGTCCAAGCCTTCGGGAAGGGGGGGCGAACACAAGATCATCTTCGCCTTTGTTATCCAGTCCTGGTCAAAAAGTGATTCTTCAGAATGACGTCATGATGAATGAAAGACAGTGTGTTCGGCTCAAGGATTACTTACTTGGGCCACGGTGCGGTTGCTGCTCAGGCCCAGGTCCTCGGAGGTGTCGGGACACTCTATTTGGGGTCCGAAGAACAGCTTGTACATCTCCTCGTGCGTCAGGCCAAGGAAATTCTGAATAGTGCGCGGTCCTTCTGGGTTGAATTCCCACAAGCGGAGGGGCCGGCGTTTGCAAGGCTGGACTCGACGAACCAACATGACTTGCACTACCATAACCAAACTAAAATCTCCCTCGAAGAGATCTCGGATGCGGCTCTGCAGTATGGGCACATCCTTGGCTGGACCCCAGCTCAGCCCCCTGCCGATCCATGACATCAGTTGTGGTGGAGGGCCCGAGCGAAAGGCGGGGGAAGCTACCCACTTGGCACTTCTGGGAGCGGTGATGTAGAACCACTCCCGTTGCCATAATCCATACATCTCTGGAAAGGAACCCTTTGGCCATGGAGCTCCAGCGATTTTGCTTATTAATGACCCTCCGCACGCTGCACTCTGCCCCTCAATCGTCTTCAGCTTCACATCAAAGGTCTTGAGCCATAGGCCGAAGTGAGGGGTAATGTGGAGGAAGGCCTCACATACGACAATAAATGCCGAGATGTGGATAAAGGAATCTGGGGCTAGATCGTGGAAATCAAGCCCGTAATAGAACATCAAACCCCTTACGAAGGGATCCAGAGTGAGGCCTAGTCCTCAGAGGAAGTGGGAGATGAACACGACGTCTTCATTAGGTTCAGGAGTAGGGACGACCTGCCCTCGGGCAGGAAGCCAATGCGAGACTTCGGCGGTCAAGTATCTTGCCTGCCTCAACTTCTTGATATCCTCTTCCGTGACGGAGGAGGGCATCCACCGGCCCTGGAGGCTGGATTCAGACATGATTGAAGGTCCGAAGCACCTGACCTGGGCTTTGTGTGTTATAACTCGAGGCGGGGGAAGGATTCGATTAAGCACGAGAGGAAAAAAGTAAAAACCTTGACCCTTTATAAAGAGGGTGAATATCAAGCGTCCTCCTCGTGGCCGTTTGGGACTTGCCTAAAATCTAGGAGTCCTAGGCGTGGTTGGGTTACCCACGACCGTATTGATGAGAATGCCGTAATAAGGGGGACACGATCTCTGCTTTGACAAGACGTGTCAAGAAACTGCGTCGCGTTATGTGCGGAGCTAGTTAAAGGAAACGGTTCGAATAATCACTGGGCCATGGCATAATGTCATGTTGCCAAAACGTGTCAGCAGATTAGATTTGTGGAAATATTATTCTCTCTACGGTGGTATGTGGAACTTATTTTGCAGGGTCGGCCACTATCCTTGTATTCAAATTTTTCCGTGGTGTATTTGGAGGAGGAACCCGCCTTGCAATGCCGAAGACAACATTGCGCGCCGGACTCATCGTCATTGAAGCCTGGTTCAGGGGCTACTGAGGGAGTCCTTGATTAGGGGGTATCCGGGCAGCCGGACTATATCCTTTGGCCGGACTGTTGGACTATGAAGATACAAGATTGAAGACTTCGTCTCGTGTCCGGATGGAACTCTACTTGGCGTGGAAGGCAAGCTAGGCAGTACGGATATGGATATCTCCTCCTTTGTAACGGACCTTGTGTAACCCTAGCCTCCTCCAATGTCTATATAAACCGGAGGGTTTTAGTCCGTAGGACAACATACAATCATACCATAGGCTAGCTTCTAGGGTTTAGCCTCTCCGATCTTGTGGTAGATCAACTCTTGTAATACTCATATCATCAAGAATAAATCAAGCATGACGTAGGGTTTTACCTCCATCAAGAGGGCCCGAACCTGGGTAAAACATCGTGTCCCCTGCCTCCTGTTACCATCTGCTTTAGACGCACAGTTCGGGACCCCCTACCCGAGATCCGCCGGTTTTGACACCGACATGGAGTAAATTTGAGTTAGTCTTCAAGCGGGTCTATTTATATGTGCATTTTTTTGCTAAGTTACAACTCTCGTTGTTCTAAAGATTTATTGGATCGAGTTGTAAACTTAAGTCCTATGGTGGTCTGATACTTTTGCTATGTTCCTCTGCATGCTATTTTCTCATGTATGATAATGCACGCATGCTGTATTACATCAGACACCATATTTCATCATGCATTTCAAATTCTTCATATCATATGTTAAATGCGTGTATGAATTACAAGATATAGGGGGAGATCTCCATGATTCTACTCTTCAAATGTGCACTGCTTCAAAAGCAAATTCCTCACTATGCACATCTTCAGGGGGAGTTCTTCTATATCTTGCAATCAAATTCCTCAATATCAGTATTTACACTTCATATGTTTATCCCCGTTGAAAGCTTAACCTATATTCATCAATCACCAAAAAGGGGGAGATTGTAAGTGCATCTAGTGCCCCATAGTGATTTTGGTGTATTGAAGACTTATAGGTTAAGGGACTAATGCGTTTGTGAGTGTATATAGGTCTATAAGTATATGAGGATTTTGACATTTACAGAGAAAGTCGACCCCTAAAAATGGATGACTTCAACTGAAGACTTTGGATCTCTGAAGACTTTCCGAAGACTTTGAAAGTGAAGAAATTGGTGTGACCGTGAAGACTTGATATTCATGCGAGGAACATGAAGCGTGAAGACTTTTGTTTTCATAGTTTCATTTTCTCTTTCTTGTGTCATAGGAAACACCGTACTGTTAAAGGGGGTCGAGGTAAAACTAAGGAAAAGTTTCCAGGTGATGCTCAACTCAAAGTCCTACACCTACCAATCCCTTCGCATGAAGCCATTGGAAATCTCATATAGTTCAGTCAATTTCTTCAGTGACAGAGATGAAGTTCTTCTGGTCTCTGAGGAATTTTTCCTAACTAAGGAGTTAGGAATTCGCTAGTGCGGATTGCCTACAAGTGAGGAACATGATAGCCCTGAGGAACTTGAACCTCAAATTTTCGACCATTGCTGTGTTGTGCGCCAGCTATCCCAAAATATCTACTCACCTAACCATCATATCATTGAAGGTCATTTATGTCTTATCATGTCGGGCTGCTCCCTAGGCTATAAATAGCCGCCCCCTACAACCACTAGCTGGTTGGCTGCTCCGCAAGAAACTGACACTTGTCATTGAGAGCATCCCATCCTCCGAGGTCTTTGAGCGAAAATCATCAAGTGAGGAAAAACCCAAGACCCCAAACCAAACACCTACAAACCCAAAGTGATTGAGCATCACTGAAGAGATTGTTCCTGTGTGGAACCGACGCTTGTTACCTTTGAGGACTGTGCATCCTCTAGATGGTTAGGCGTCATGGTCTAGAGCATGAAAGAGGAAATTGTGGATCGCCGAGTGACCGAGTCTATGAAGGTTTGGAAGTCATCTGAAGACTTACCATGAGTGATTGGATGAGGTCTTGTGACCTTATTTCAAGGAGAATACGGTGAGGACTGTGTGTCCGGGACTGTGTGTCCTCAGGTTTAAATACCTAGCCGCTCTAACCAGACGTACAACTGTCACAACAGTTGGAACTGGTCTACCAAATCATTGTCTTCACCGATCTTACTGGTTCTATTTCCTCAACCCTTCATTTCTTCATTACTGTGTTGTGTACCTGTTCATATCTGTTTGAAGACTTTGAGTGAAGACATTCTCAATTTCCTCAGTTCAATTTCTTCAGTCTGTTTGTCTTCATTCTATTTTATCATGTGCTTACGCTTTTTGCACTCTGTGTTTGTTTCCTATTCATCATGATGTCCATGCTTATCTTATGTCATGTATGCATCTGAGTACTTTTCCACTGTAAGTAGTTCTTCATGTAGGAATTTCCTCACCCTGAAATTCCTCAGTGAAGAATTCTTAAAAATCACCTACTCACCCCCCTCTAGTCGACTTAACGCACTTTCACTTCCATACTACTTTGCTGCAAATATTAAGTCTTTCAGGTGTGGTTGAATTGACAACTCAACTGCTAATACTTGAGAATATTCCTTGGCTACCCTTGTGTCGAATCAATAAATTTGGGTTGAATACTCTACCCTCGAAAACTGTTGTGATCCCCTATACTTGTGGGTTATCATGATTCAGCAGCAGACATGAGTACCTGTGAACAGAGTATAGGTGCGAAGAATTTGGAGATCTCACATGCGTTCTCAGAAGTTTTTGCAAAAGGAACAAGTTTGAAGAATTTGACCAGAGGTGTCTTGAGGAATTTCACTAAGCGTTCTTTGACTTAGGTCCCAGAGTTGTATAGATTGGAAAATCCACACAATTGAGGAATCTTGAAGAAAAATGTTGCTTAGAGAAACAGATCAAGAACAGATGCATGTGAGGGGTTTACGAGTGTGGAAGTGACAAATAAACACCTTTTGAAGATTTTGTGGAAAACATCAGAATCAACAAGGGCGGTAAAAATAACTTTTAATTACCCTTGACGAAGAACACGACGAACAAAGAGTTGTAGATTGGAAGTTCGTCAGTCCAGATCTTCCATGCCCTAACTTGGCAGAGGAAGACAACTACAGCGGCGGCAGAGTGAAGATTTCCGTGGTCGGCACGAGTACGACGACGATGAGGTCGAGGCAATGAAGCTCTTCCTCACTGACGACGATGGAAGTAGCAGCAACGCTAGGTCTGGAAGCTCGAGCAAGGGGAGTGAGGTCGAGCGGGGTAAATGAAGTCTCAGGAGGGTGAGGGGTATTTATAGCCGAAGTGAAAAACCGCTCGCCCGAAGAAATTGGACGAACGTGCCCCTAACTCTTCTCATCCTAGCGACATGTGTCACCCACATACAGAGCAGTGGAGATCGTGTTTGAATAGATAAATCCTATCGTGGGATGCGGAACGATTTGAGCGGAGAAAGCCAAAAATTTGGGATATGAAAATTTAATGTTTCGTTCGCAAATTCTTCAGATGACAAGGACACAGTGAAGATTTTGAACAGGTTTCAAATAGAATGCATATGAAGAATTTGTGAACAGATTGGGTCGAGTATAGCATAGAGGGGGAAGGGTCCGATCACATTCACTTAGCACAAAAGACAACTTGAGGAATTAGCAATAAGTGAATGATGTAGAGGACTAAAAACTCAGATATATATATATATAGTAGCACTATTCTAATCCCGGGATTAGAATAGTTATTTGGATCACGGCACACTCTATAAGGCCCGATCAGTTGCTCCCGAACTTGCCGAAGGAAAAAAAACCACCAGCCCACGAACTGCCCAGATCGTCATGGAGCGTCCACCCTGATCCCCCCCGCGCCACGCGCTCTGGATCCCCCGCCGCCGCGCCTCCCGCGCCGCCGCCTCCCTCCCTGCCCCGCGCCGCGGCCGGACTCCCTCCAAACAACCGGCGCAACCGGACCTCGCCATCGCCGGACGCCGCCGGTCTGGCAACCACCGACGCCGACAAGATACCCGGAGCGCGCATCGGATCCCGCCTAACCGCCGGTCCCCGCGACCCAGGTGGCCGGCGGAGCGGTCAAGCTGCTGCCCCTGCGGGAAGCCCGCGTCGGATCCCGCCTCTCCCCATGTGCGCCGGCATCCACCGCTAGCCCCCAAGCGCGCCGCCCAGGGGCCCCATCCCCAGACACCATCCTTCGTCGTTGGCGCACCATGGACGTTTTCCTCTCCTGCCTGGAAATTCTTCTCCAACCTCTTGCCTCGCCATCTTGGCGTTCCTCTTGCTAGCATGCCCATCCTGCAGATTCAGATGGAACATGCCTTGGCCTGCTGGAAATGGCCTCGACCTGCAGCTGGGCGCCCACCGCCACAGGTGTCTACCACCTACAGCCGGCGCTGCATGCCCAGGCCGTTCAACTTTGCCATAGTAGGTCGTTCAACTCCGCCCGTGGTCCTTTGGGATGATTTGATAAAAGTTCATTTTGCAAAACTTCACTAGTTCATACAGCAAAACTAATTTGTTTGCAGCCATTGCCTCCTCCAAAGCCAAGCTATTATACAAAAAAAGCGGTGATCTTCTCATGAGCACTGCCCCAAAAGGAACATCTCTCAACTACTATAGTACCTTAGTGTGGAATTTATGTAGAGAACAAGTTCTTATTCTATGCTCTGTACATGCTTGTTTACATTGTCAATGAGAACGAATACTTTTGTTCTTCAGCTTGTTTTGAGGATGTTTGATTGTTATTTATTTTTTGCAAGTTCAAAACTCCAAGTTGTGTATCAGTATAGTTACTTAGCTATATTGTTCTTGTAGGCACATATTTGAAGAGTTAAATAAAATGGAAAAGGAATGCATTAGTATAGCTACTTAGCAGAAAATGGTCAAAGAGTATGTTGCTTCGTTGGTTTTTTGTCTGCTTGTATTTGAAAAATTACATCAAAGAAAATTCAGCAACTTGTGTACGTATGAGGACAACGTGGGAACAATGTTCTGTCCACCATATGTTTTTCCCAATGAGTTTGTTTGTCTTCCATTTTATATGTTAGGAAAATTGATGCCAGAATTTTTTGTCTTAGAAATAAGTTCAAATAAATAGACAGGAGAAGGTCACATGTGTGTAACAGGAAAAAGTTTGTGGTTTGAAGGAGGAGTAAAGTTCAGCGAGATGTGGATGTGAAGGTTCAAAGATGTTTTTTAGTATATTCAGACATGTTTTTCCTCTCTTGTTTTTTATTTCTTAACTTATTCAGAATTGATTAGATAACTTCTAAGGCAACATGTGGTTGTCTGAAAAACTTATGGACTCTTGTGTGTACGTAAAACATTTTGATCAGTATACGCTTTAGTTTATGATTCTTTCTTTCCACTATCACTCAAACTTGGTGTTCCTAAAAAAATATGGTGCACCTCCCGTTTGCTGAGTCTTCGTGCCCACAATCTTGTGGTTAAATGACCTTTGTGAAATGTGATGATTCTTCGTACACTAGTTTGTGCAAAAGGAAAAATAATATTCAGATGTCTACATCAAAACTCTAGTGCATAAAGCAGATGTTTTGTGTTTATCTCTAAAAAATTGCCCACTGTTGCAGGCCGGCTTTGCCTACTGCAACAAAAAATAATTATATGTTTTTGCCTAGTTTAGTCAGTTGTTGGAACCAAAAAAGGGGCTGAAGGTCAAAATGTTTTATTCGTGAAGGTCAAAAGTATGTTAAGTATATTTTCTGGAACACTGACACTCTTTATACATCATGTTGTCAAGTTATTCACACTTGCATTTTCCAGAACAGAAAAAGAAAAGATAGGGTGTTTTAACTTAGTAACCTGCCCCAGCCGACACACCACACTTCCTTCTCTGGCTGGTGTGTATTTAGATAAATGGTTGCTAGAAGTTCAAGCGCTCGGTGAGGAAAAGTTCAAAAAATTCTTGTGAGAGGTTCGCCGTGTATTTAGATGTCCAAAGTACGTTAAAAAATGTTGTTTTTTGGGTTTTAAAATAATCTTTCAAACAAGAGAGAAGTTCAAAATGATAATAACTAGAAGTTCACGTACTGCATGGTGTGTGTTTCGTATAATAAAAATACAATAAAGTAAAACAGAGTGAAGTTCAAACAGACAAGCCCCAGAAGTTCAACTACTTCACACAGTGCAAAAAATAGCACGTCAAAAACAGAGTGAGGTTCAAACAGACATGCCCGTGAAGTTCAACTACTTCACGCAGTGCATTTCCGTTTGCGATGAACGCAGAAATCATGATCTCGCCATTTTCCAATTTACCTAAAAACTACAGGAATATCATTTGTGTAAGTTTCAAGTCCTCGGTCGGAGAAAGTTAAAAAAATTATTGTGAGAGGGGTTTGTACAAAAGGAATATCATTTGTGTAACACTGACGATGGATGAGAAAATTACAAACGAAAATACGTCACAGAAATTCAACTAAAAACAGCAGGAAGTTCAATTACTACAGTGGATGAATTTCAGATGAAAAACTTTTAAAATTGTCGCGAATATGAAAAAACGATCAACACGGGAAAGTTAAGTGCTTACAGCAGCTTTCCACTGGTATATCACTTGCTCAATTTCGGTGAGTGGATGAAGAGTTACGAGCAGTGGATGGAGACCTACGAGCAAAAAAATCACGTGAAAAACAGAGTGAAGTTCAGGTACACGCACCGAGAAGTTCAGGTTCTTCACGCGGTGCATTTTCGAAGAATCTGTTTCGCGATATAGGCAGAACGCATGATCCCGCCGTTTTCGAAATTACTTGAAAATGGCCACGAATCGGAGAAAACCATCAACATGAAAGAGTTTTGCATTTTTCGTAGCTTTTCAACGGTATATTATTTGCCCAATTCCGATAAAGTTTCTAGAAATTATGGCGAAAATACGTTTTTCGCCATTTTTGAAACTGACTTAAAACCGTAAAGAATTGGGAGAAACAATACATACCAAAAAGTTTCACATTTGTTCAAGCTTTCCAACGCCATATCATTTGCTGCATTCGGACGCATGGTTAAAAAATTAGCTCGACAATACGAACTCGGTAGGACTTGGAGCATTTTCTAAATTACTCTTAAACCATTCAAAATTAGAAAAAAACTTTCAAGATAAAAAAGTAGCACATTTTCATAAGCTTTCCAATGCCATATTGTTTGCCTCAATTGGATTAGTCATTTAGAAATGACGTCAAAAATACGAACTCGGGTGTTCGGTTTATGAAATTTTATGATTTTCCGAATTACTCTTTAACCGTAGGGAATTAGAGAAAACTTTCAACATGTGGAAGGAGCGTATTTGCAGCAGCTTTCCAATGCCATATTATTTGCCTCATTCCGATAAACGGTTTAAAAATGCGATCGAAAATACAATCCACATTTTTTGTATGAAGAAAAAACGATTTTCAAAACTGCTCTTAAACCGCTTACATTTTGCCAAAATTTTAACTTGGGTCATGATACTAATGTCCATAGCTATCCAACGGTATATCGCAAGCCCCATTTGGACACCTTTTAGCTGAAGTTCAACCTAGTACTCGGGGAAGGTCAGGCGCGTTACTCGGGAAGTTCATGTTGTGATCAGAATATTATTCTGATCCCGTGATCAGAATAGTGTTTATGTATATATATATATATAGTAACACTATTCTAATCCTGGGATTAGATTAACTATTTGGATCACAGCTCCCCCTATATAGTCACGATCGGATACTCCTAAGATCCCGCAGATGCCAAAAGAAGCCAGAACCCATCCCCCACATCCCGCACCACTCACGATCCCCGGCCCACCGTCATCCCCGCAGGAAACCCCCAATCCACCTACCGCCAGGGACCACCCTACCGTTGCCGCCCTCGACCATAGGCGCCGCCGCCCCCGACCCGAGGCGCCACTGCCCCGCCAACCCCGGGCGCCGCCACCTCTGGAAACCCCCGTTCGGAAATCACTGCCTCCTACCGTGACGCCGCCGCCGGCCTCCTCCCGCAGCGCCGCCGCTGGGCCCTCCTGCCGCAGCGCCGCCACCCGTCCCGACCACGAGCGCCGCCGCCTGCAGGACCGGATCCTCATCACCACGCACACGGATCCCGGTCAGGGCCGGTGAGATCCCCTTGCCTGCCTTCTTCTTCGTTATTGAATGATTTCACCGGCGCCCCAGTGCACCGCCGCCCAGCCCCAGCGACATCACGCACTGCCGTCCTACCTCCAGAGTGTTGCCACTGTCAGGCGTCGTCTTCGCCAAACCGCCCACTCATCTCGAACTTCCTCTAGATCCATCCTCGAACTTCTACCAGTAGAGTGCCGCACCGACCGTGGATGATGATCTCCCGGATCCCACCGTTGTAGCAGTCCCAATCCCCCTGCGGGGCACGAACATCGTTCCCCAAGATAGCTTCAACTTCCTCTTGATGCTCCTCCAAAAGGTGACGCTGCAGCAACACACATTGATTTCTCACCTGTCAAAAGAAAAGAACAAGCAAGCACGGGAAGAAGGCAGGAAAATGTAATTCCGAGCTTTAGGAAAAAACAACAGTGATTGAGTGCGGCACGGAAGTTAGCTAGTCTGTCTCTAATGGTGGCACTAGTAGTATACAGATTCCAACTTTCTGTGAGCATCAAAGGATCTGCAGTGTTTATGTGCTGGCTGATGCTTTCTCAGAACTACCCTTTGAGAAAGAAATGGTGCGTTGAGAGAAAAGCAAAGTGCAGAGAAGGCAAAATGGTGTGTTGAGAGGAAAGCAAAGTGCAGAGAATGCTCCAAGAACAGGGCTGCATGTTCTTTAGTTTCCATCTTTGTGCTCACATCACAAGAGATCAGCTAAAGAAAACAAAGAAAAATCAACACCGCAGATCTTTGTATATATAGAGAATCATTCTAGAAAGTACATGTAAAAAAGAGCCTCTGTTGTAGTTATAAATGAACATACACTTTACTAAATCCTATTGGCGAAATCAATCATTGTGAAAAAAGGTAGTGCACCGATCCAAAAATATTTTAGTTTATAAACAATATAACCTAAATTCAAATTATAAAAACACATAGATGATTTATCTTTGTACTAAAAAAATTATTTTTCGATTTACAATAAAAGCCAAAGAAGGTCAAATTAAAACAAGATAGAATAATTCACAACAGTTTTAAAAGAAAAAGGATTTTCCTCATTTCTTAAATAAACTAGAAGTTCAAATTTAAAATAACGGGGCAACTCGACATTTATTACAGCACAAATAACGCTGCCCAGAGTGGCACAAAGATGCATCATCAAGTCCTCTGTGTGCGCTTCCGTGCCATGCCGAAACAACATTGTTGTATAGCTCCTCCTGGATTGTGCTATGTGCAGGTCGAACAAATTGTTCATAGCAAGTCAAATGAAAAACTAGTGGCAGGCTGAAAACAAAAGTTTGCTCGTGTGCTAGTGCCATGGAAAAGTTGGAGCTTTTTCGAGTTTTTCTTTGTGTAATACTATTACATTGAAGTTCAAATTAAAAAAATGATCATTAAAAAAATATAAAAAAACATTCCCCGTTTTCCTATACTATTACATTGAAGTTTAAATTAAAAAAATGATCATTTCAAAAATTATAAAAAACATTCCATGTTTCTAGAAAAAGCATATAGGTTTAAATTAAAAAGATGAAGAAGTTCAATGCTTGTTACAAACCCAAAGAAGGTCGTTGAAAAGAAGCATCTCAAACAAATTTATAAAGAAGATTTTCTCTGTTGAAATAAACCTAGAAGTTCAAATTTAAAAATGGAGCGGCTCGATGTCTATCAAAAAGTAGGATTTTTTTGTTACTAAAAAATTAAAACCAGGAAGTCCAAATTAAAAAGATGAAGAAGTTCGATTATTATAGAAAAGTCGGATTTCCTTGTTATTAAAGAATGGAAACAAGATCTACAAAAATTAAATGACAAGAAGTTCAACTTTTAAAAATAGAGCACTTCAAAATTTCATAAAAAAGATTAAGAAAAAAACTGAGTAAGTCCATATTAAAAATATGGAGAAGTTCGATGATTATATAAAAGTCAGATTTCCCTCATTATTAAAGAATGGAAACAAGAAGTTCAAAAATAAAATAACAAGAAGTTTAACTTTTAAAAATAGAGCGCTTCAGAATTCATAAAAAAGTATTAAGAAATTCAGATTAATATTCATAAAAAACTCAGATATTTTCATGTAACCGAGAGAAGTTCAGATTGATAACTGCCAGAAGTTCACGTACTACACGGTGTGCATTTTGTATGAAAAAAAAGAATGAAAAAGCAAAAGATAAATGATTTTGTTTTTAGAAGTTCAAGTGCTCGGCCCGATAAAGTTAAAAAATTGTTGTGAGAGAGGTTGAACAAAAATACGTGACAGAAATTCATGGTGAAAACAGCGGGAAGTTCAACTACTACATGGAATGCATTTCAGATAAGAATATAAGAATAGAAAACTAAAAGCTTAAAAGGTTTGTTGCAAGAAGTTCACGTGCTCTGTCCAGGGAAGTTCAAAAATTCTTGCGAGAGAGGTTCACCTTATATTTCCATGTTTGGAAACACAAAAAATATTATTTATTTATTTTAAAATAATTATCTCAATCCACAAAGAAGTTCAGTTATTATTTGGGAGCAATTTGATTTCAAAAAGAAAATAAAAAATTCAAATTATAAAAATGGAAAAAGTTCATGTACTACATGGTGTGTGTTTAATATGAGAAACATGAATAAAAAGGCAAGGTCCAAATTTGTTGTTATCATCAGTTCAAGTCCCCGGTCGGAGAAAGTTAGAAAAATTATTGTGAGAGAGGTTTGTACAAAAGGAATATCATTTTTGTAACACCGACGAATGGATGAGAAAATTATAAACAAAAATACGTCACAGAAGTTCAACGTGAAAACAGCAGGAAGTTCAACTACTATGCTGAATGAATTTCAGATAAAAAACTTTTAAAATCATCACGAGTATGAAAAAATGATCAACACGGGAAAGTTGCGTGTTTACAGCAGCTTTCCATCGGTATATCACTTGCTCAATTCCGGTGAGTGGATGGAGAGCTACGAGCAGTGGACCGAGAGCTACGAGCAAAAAAATCACGTGAAAAACAGAGCGAAGTTCAAGTAAACATGCCGAGAAGTTCAGGTTCTTCACACGATGCATTTTCGGCGAATCTGTTTCGCGATAAAGGCCAGACGAATGATCCCACCGTTTTTAAAATTACTTGAAAATGTCTAGGAATCAGAGAAAACCATTAACATGAAAAAGTTTCGCATTTTTCGTAGCTTTTCAATGGTATATTATTTGCCCCATTCTGATAAAGTTTGTAGAAATTACGGCAAAAATATGTTTTTAGCCATTTTCAAAACTGACATAAAACCGTAATGAATTAGGAGAAACAATATATACAAAAAAAGTTTCGCATTTCTTCAAGCTTTCCAATGCCATATCATTTGCTGCATTTGGACGTATGGTTAAAAACTTAGCTCGAAAATAGGAACTCGATGGAACTTGTATCGTTTTCTAAATTAATTTTAAACCGTTCAAAATTAGAAAAAACTTTTAACATGAAAAAGTAGCACATTTTCATAAGCTTTCCAACGCCATATTATTTGCCTCAATTGGATTAGCCATTTAGAAATGACATCAAAAATACGAACTCGGCTGTTCGGTTTGCGGAATTTTACGATTTGCCAAATTACTCTTTAAACGTATGGAATTAGGGAAAACTTTCAACATGTGGAAGGAGCGGTTTTGCAGTAGCTTTCCAATGCCATATTATTTGCCTCATTCCGATAAACGGTCTAAAATGCGATCGAAAATACGATTCACGTTTTTTGTACGAAGAAAAAACGGTTTTCAAAACTGCTCTTAAACCGCTTACATTTTGCCAAAAATTGAACTTGAGTCATGATACTGGTGTCCATAGCTTTCCAACGGTATACAACAAGCCCTATTTGGACACCTTTTAGCTGAAGTTCAACCTAGCACACGAGGAAGGTCAGGCGCGTTACTCGGGAAGTTCATGTTGTGATCAGAATATTATTCTGATCCCGTGATCAGAATAGTGTGTGTGTATATATATAGGGTGGGTCTATTCTAAAACTGATTGTAGAATAATATTCTACAATAGGCAAGCCCCTATATAAGGTTGTTTTGAATCGGAGACCGACCCGACCAGGCAACACCTGCCCGGATCCCGAAAACAGATCCCCTGATCCCGCTGCCACCTCCCCACCCCTGATCCCGTCCTCTCCCTCCCAGGCGAACCATCCCAACCCCGCCGCGTGCACCTCTCCCTCCCCGCTGAGCCATCCCACCCCTGCCGCGCACCTCTCCCTCCCCGGCGAGCCATCCCACCCCCGCCGCGCACCTCTCCCTCCCCCGGCGAGCCATCCCACCCCGCCACGCGAACCTCCCTCCCCGGTTAACCACCTTCTTCCCCCGGTGAGGCTGCCCCTGGTTCCCCTCCGGCGGCGAGGACAGAGCAGCGAGCGGCGCGAGATCGACGAGATCTCGACTGGCGGCGGCGCCCCAGTTAACCACCTTCTACAGGTGCAGGGTTATTACGGGTTCCAACGCCGAGCACAAGCACGAGCTCCTTCTCCAGCGAGAGGTGCCAGGTAAAAGTGTACTTCTCTTCATCATGGCATTCTGTGGCATTCTTTTTACTCCGGCGGGCGGCGAGGAGATTGAATGAAATTTTGACCTGCTGAGTGAAGAATTACGGGAAGTACAAAGGTAGCAGTAATGGGAAGTACATACAATATTTAGGTAGAAGTACAGAGCAGTACAGCATGCGAACAAGGAAGTACCTGCTGAGAATTATTCCTGCTAGGGAGGCAGTACCATAGTTACACTAAGAGAAGTACCGAGTAGTTTGAAGTAGCAGTACAGGGTGTCCTTTATGCTAATTTGGTACTCATCTTTTGCAGCTGCTACTTGGAGCTGTGGAATTAGCAAGCTTAGGGAAGTGCAAAAAGGTTCTGTGTAGTGAAGAGTAGCAGTACAGAATATCTTGAAGCAGCAGTGCAGAGCAACACAGAAAATCACTACAGGTGAACACTATAAATATCAATTTTGAGAAAATTCCTTGTGTCAATTTAGATGAGCTCTGACAATTAGTTTGTCATTTTGTCGTTTAGTGTGAGACATCATGCCACCCCGTGCAGCAAAAGTGCCTACTTTGTCAAGAAAAATTCCCAATGAAATGAAGAATACGAGAACGTCTCCAAGATTTAAGCAAAGTTTGTCTCATTTGCCAAATCGAGCAGCTGACTCAACTGCAATTGCACATGTTGTTACACATGAAAACGTCGATCCCTATGCTCGAACTGAGGTGAGGTCCTCAATCAAAAGAAAAATGTTTACAACTCATTGCTATATATAGTTACTAATTGCGATTATGTTATAATAATTGTACTACAACACTACACTTAATACATTTGGATTTTGGATTCTGAATACCCATTACATTTTTTAAAGCAGTACAACAATATCTGTGAGAAGAAGTACAAATTTACAGATCTTGTTTTGTGTCACTATATTCATGCTCATAGTTATAAAAAAATAAGTATAGGTTTTGATTTCAAAGAATTACATCTAAGGTACGGAAGCAGTACAACCATGAGAAAATCTGAGAATTCCTCATCAATTTTCTGACCACTTTCAGGCTGATGATTATGGTTTGCCATTGGATGCTACTCCACTTGTCATGAATGCAGTGCCTCTGCGGTGCATAATCGAAGATTCGCCAAATTTTTATGTCACTGGATATTCACCTGATCCTAGCAGCATGGAGCCGTCGCCGCAACCTCCGAGCAGTTTCGTTTTCTCTGGATCATCAATATTGCCGAAAGCTGGCCATACAAGTAAATGTGTTGGGCCACAAGTGCCACCACGTATTGAGCGTATTGTGCGTGAGGTTTCGGGCATGTAGAGTAGCCGAACAAAAATTCCTGAGATTGGGGCTTTACATCCACCATATGTGGATTTGGATTCTGCGCATGCTAATACAAGTACGCTCAACATGCATAAAGTACCCGCGGCTTGCCACACAGCTGGAAACACCACAAATCGCCGCCCTAAAATTGTTCCTGGAGTAGCAGGTTTGCATCCTCTGAGTCGTAAGCAGCCAGGTGTGGGTGATCATATGCTGCCTCCACGTCCACCTTCATCGACTTCAAAGCAACAACCAGTGCACAACAATATGTCAAAGAAATTGCCGGTGCACCCAAAACGTGACCCGCAGCTGCACAAATCAGTGGTTACGCCTCCTTGTCCGATACAACCTGACGACTGCGTAACTCCAGAGGATAATCGAAAGTATATCCATGTGAGTATAATAAACAGATGTTATTACTACATTTTCATAGTCAAACTACCTCTTGTTTACAAAGCACCCAAAACATGACCCGCTGCTGCACAAATGCAGTAGCTTTTTACTTGTATATGTAGTAACTCTTATAAAATGAAAAGCAGTACTATGAACAAGTAATACATGATTGCATCTGTACAATTTTTCTTTGTCTAATAAGGATCATTAAAACCACACATAGTGTAGGAACACACCAAAAAATGGTTGTTCCAACTATCTGCTCAGTGTTGTAGTGGCACACGGTCGGCACGATTGTCACGCCGGCACTGTAGTTGATTAGAACAAAAAAAACATTTTTTGTGCTAGTTTTCTTCACATGAAGGTGTCATAAAAGCAGTACAAGAATATTGTTACATGGTAGTAAAATAAAGTACTTTCATACCAGTACAAGTATGTGTGTTTGTTTTGTATGGAACTCACTTCTTAGGCATCTTTATGTACATTTTGGATTTATTTTGCAGAAATCTGACCTCCCAGATTACCTTATACCAAAGATGGGGATGGCGTTCAAGGACTTCGATGCAGGCAGAGTGTTCTACAATAGATACGCCAGGCATGCTGGCTTTGGAACAAGAATTGGACAAAAGAGTGGTTTCAATAGATACCTGTACTGCACACGTGAAGGGGAACATGTGAGCTCTGTTTCTGAATCTGAGCGTCAGTGGAACAAGATGACAAAGCGATGTGGATGCAAGGCGAAGCTGCGATTAAAGGGGAATGAGCACGATGATACAGTAGTCATTGTCGACATCAATTCTGAGCACAACCACCAACTAATATAGAGCCCTACCATGCTTGTGTTTCTTCATTCCCACAAGTCATTTGACCCCACTATATTGGATTATGTTAAGTTCCTCCAGTTCCAGAATGTTCAACACCATACCATTATGTCTATCCTATATGGATCCCTCGGTGGCGGTCAGTTCTTGGCGTTGCAGGGACGCGATTTAATCAACAGGTAACAACAAAAATGATATACACTATCTTTTCAGCTTGTGATTTCATGACCAGTAAAAAAGCTTCGGAAAGAACATGCTATTGAACTGTTGGAAATATGCCCTAGAGGCAATAATAAAATGGTTATTATTATATTTCCTTGTTCATGATAATTGTCTATTGTTCATGCTATAATTGTGTTATCTGGAAATTGTAATACATGTGTGAATACATAGACCACAACATGTCCCTAGTGAGCCTCTAGTTGACTAGCTCATTGATCAACAGATAGTCATGGTTTCCTGACTATGGACATTAGATGTCATTGATGACGGGGTCACATCATTAGGAGAATGATGTGATGGACAAGACCCAATCTTAAGCATAGCACAAGATCGTGTAGTTCGTCTGCTAGAGCTTTTCTAATGTCAAGTATCCATTCCTTAGACTATGAGATTGTGCAACTCCCGAATACTGTAGGAATACTTTGGGTGTGCCAAATGTCACAACGTAACTGGGTGACTATAAAGGTGCAGTACGGGTATCTCCGAAAGTGTCTGTTGGGTCGGCACGAATCGAGACTGGGATTTGTCACTCCGCATGACGGAGAGGTATCTCTGGGCCCACTCGGTAAGACATCATCATAATGAGCTCAATGTGACTAAGGGTTGGTCACGGGATGATGTGTTGCAGAACATGTAAAGTGACTTGCCGGTAACGAGATTGAACGAGGTATTGGGATACCACGATCGAATCTCAGGCAATTAACGTACCGATTAACAAAGGGAATTGAATACGGGATTGATTGAATCCTCGACATCGTGGTTCATCCGATGAGATCATCGTGGAACATGTGGGAGCCAACATGGGTATCCAGATCCCGCTGTTGGCTATTGGCCGAAGAGTTGTCTCGGTCATGTCTACATGGTTCCTGAATCCGTAGGGTCTACACACTTAAGGTTCGGTGATGCTAGGGTTGTAGAGATATTAGTATGCGGTAACCCGAAAGTTGTTCGAAGTCCTGGATGAGATCTCGGACGTCACGAGGAGTTCCGAAATGGTTCGGAGGTAAATATTTATATATAGGAAGTCCAGTTTCGGCCAGCGGGAAAGTTTCGGGGGTCACAGGTATTGTACCGGGACCACCGGAAGGGTCCTGGGGGTCCACCGGGTGGGGCCACCTATCCCGAAGGGCCTCATGGGCTGAAGTGGGAAGGGAACCAGCCCCTGGTGGGCTGGCGCGCCCCCCTAGGGCCTCCCTTGCGCCTAGGGTTGGAAACCCTAAGGGGGTGGGGGCGCCTCCACCTGCCTTAGGGGCCAAGCCACCCCTAGGCCGCTGCCCCCTCCCATTAGATGGGATCTGAAGGGGTCGGCGCCCCCCACGACCCCTATATATAGTGGAGGGGAGGGAGGGTAGCCGGACCCCAAGTCCCTGGCGCCTCCCTCTCCCCCCGTGACCCTCTCCCTCTCGTTGGTGCTTGGCGAAGCCCTGCCGAGATCCCTCTGCTTCCACCACCACGCCGTCGTGCTGCTGGATCTCCATCAACCTCTCCTCTCCCCTTGCTGGATCAAGAAGGAGGAGACGTCTCTCCCAACCGTACGTGTGTTGAACGCGGAGGTGCCATCCGTTCGGCGCTCGGTCATCGGTGATTTGGATCACGACGAGTACGACTCCATCAACCCCGTTCTCTTGAACGCTTCCGCTTGCGATCTACAAGGGTATGTAGATGCACTCCCTTCTCCCTCGTTGCTAGATGACTCCATAGATTGATCTTGGTGATGCGTAGAAAATTTTAAAATTCTGCTACGTTCCCCAACAGTGGCATCATGAGGTAGGTCTATGTGTAGTTTCTATGCACGAGTAGAACACACGTTGTTGTGGGCGTTGATTTTGTCAATTTACTTGCCGTTACTAGTCTTATGTTGATTCACCGGCATCGTGGGATGAAGCGGCCCGGACCGACCTTACACGTACGCTTACGTGAGACTGGTTCCACCGACTGACATGCACTAGTTGCACAAGGTGGCTAGCGGGTGTCTGTCTCTCCCACTTTAGTCGGATCGGATTCGATGAAAAGGGTCCTTATTTAGGGTAAATAGAAATTGGCATATTATGTTGTGGTTTTGGCGTAGGTAAGAAACGTTCTTGCTAGAAACCTATAGCAGCCACATAAAACTTGCAACAACAATTAGAGGACGTCTAACTTGTTTTTGCAGCATATGCCGTGTGATGTGATCTGGCCAAAAGGATGTGATGAATGATATATGTGATGTATGAGATTGATCATGTTCTTGTAATAGGAATCACGACTTTCATGTCGATGAGTATGACAACCGGCAGGAGCCATAGGAGTTGTCTTAATTTATTTATGACCTGTGTGTCAACATAAACGTCATGTAATTACTTTACTTTATCGCTAACTGTTAGCCATAGTAGTAGAAGTAATAGTTGACGAGGCAACTTCATGAAGACACGATGATGGAGATCATGGTGTCATGCCGGTGCCGACGATGATCATGGCGCCCCGAAGATGGAGATCAAAAGGAGCAAAATGATATTGGCCATATCATGTCACTATTTGATTGCATGTGATGTTTATCATGTTTTACATCTTATTTGCTTAGAACGACGGTAGCATAAATAAGATGATCCCTCACAATAATTTCAAGAAAGTGTTCCCCCTAACTGTGCACCGTTGCTAAGGTTCGTTGTTCCGAAGCACCACGTGATGATCGGGTGTGATAGGTTCTAACGTTCGCATACCACGGGTGTAAGCCAGATTTACACACGCAATACACTTAGGTTGACTTGACAAGCCTAGCATGTACAGACATGGCCTCGGAACACGGAAGACCGAAAGGTCGAACATGAGTCGTATAGAAGATACGATCAACATGAAAATGTTCACCGATGATGACTAGTCCGTCTCACGTGATGATCGGACATGGCCTAGTTGACTCGGATCATGTATCACTTAGATGACTAGAGGGATGTCTATCTGAGTGGGAGTTCATTAAATAATTTGATTAGATGAACTTAATTGTCATGAACATAGTCTAAAAATCTTTGCAATATGTCTTATAGATCAAATGGCCCGCTAATGTTGCCCTCAACTTCAACGCATTCCTAGAGAAAACCAAGCTGAAAGACGATGGCAGCAACTACACGGACTGGGTCCGTAACCTGAGGATTATCCTCATAGCTGCCAGGAAAGCATATGTCCTTGATGCACCGCTATGTGAAGCACCTGTTTTCCCTGCAGAACAAGACGTTATGAATGCTTGGCAGACACGTAGTGATGATTACTCCCTGGTTCGGTGCGGCATGCTTTACAGCTTAGAACCAGGGCTCCAGAAGCGTTTTGAGCAACACGGAGCATATGAGATGTTCCAAGAGCTGAAAATGGTTTTACAAGCTCATGCCCGGGTCGAGAGATATGAAGTCTCCGACAAGTTCTACAGTTGTAAGATGGAGGAGAACAGTTCTGTCAGCGAGCACATACTCAAAATGTCCGGGCTGCATAACCGCTTGTCTTAGCTGGGAGTTAATCTCCCGGATGATGCGGTCGTTGACAGAATCCTTCAGTCGCTCCCACCTAGCTACAAGAGCTTTGTGATGAACTTCAATATGCAGGGGATGGAAAAGACCATTCCCGAGGTATATTCAATGCTGAAATCAGCGGAGGTGGAAATCAAAAAGGAACATCAAGTGTTGATGGTGAATAAAACCACTAAGTTCAAGAAAGGCAAGGGTAAAAAGAACTTCAAGAAGGACGGCAAGGGAGGTGCCGCGCCTGGTAAGCAAGCTATCGGGAAGAAGTCAAAGAATGGACCCAAGCCTGAGACCGAGTGCTTTTATTGCAAGGGAAATAGTCACTGGAAGCGAAACTGCCCCAAGTACTTAGCGGAAAAGAAGGCCGGCAATACCAGAGGTATATGTGATATACATGCAATTGATGTGTACCTTACCAGCGCTCGTAGTAGCTCTTGGGTATTTGATACCGGTGCAGTTGCTCATATTTGTAACTCAAAACAGGAACTGCGGAATAAACGGAGACTGGCGAAGGACGAGGTGACGATGCGTGTTGGGAATGGTTCCAAGGTCGATGTGATCGTCGTCGGCACGCTACCTCTGCATTTACCTACGGGATTAGTTTTAAACCCCAATAATTGTTATTTAGTACCAGCTTTGAGCATGAACATTGTATCTGGATCTCGTTTAATGCGAGATGGCTACTCATTTAAATATGAGAATAATGGTTGTTCTATTTATATGAGAGACATGTTTTATGGTCATGCCCCGTTGGTCAATGGTTTATTCTTACTCAATCTCGAACGTGATGTTACACATATTCATAGTGTGAATGCCAAAAGATGTAAGGTTGATAATGATAGTCCCACATACTTGTGGCACTGCTGCCTTGGTCACATTGGTGTCAAACGCATGAATAAACTCCATGCAGATGGACTTTTGGAGTCTCTTGATTATGAATCATTTGACACGTGCGAACCATGCCTCATGGGCAAAATGACCAAGACTCCGTTCTCCGGAACAATGGAGCGAGCAACCAACTTATTGCAAATCATACATACTGATGTGTGTGGTCCAATGAGTGTTGAGGCTCGCGCTGGCTATCGTTATGTCCTCACCCTCACTGATGACTTAAGTAGATATGGGTATGTCTACTTAATGAAACACAAGTCTGAGACCTTTGAAAAGTTCAAGGAATTTCAGAGTGAGGTTGAGAATCAACGTGACAGGAAAATCAAGTTCTTATGATCAGATCGTGGGGGAGAATATTTGAGTCACGAATTTGGCATGCACTTAAGGAAATGTGGAATAGTTTCACAACTCACGCCACCTGGAACACCACAACATAATGGTGTGTCCGAACGTCGTAATCGCACCCTATTGGATATGGTACGATCTATGATGTCTCTTACCGATCTACCGCTATCATTTTGGGGTTATGCTATAGAGACTGCCACATTCACTTTAAATAGGGCTCCGTCGAAATCCGTTGAGACGACACCGTATGAATTGTGGTTTGGCAAGAAACCTAAGCTGTCGTTTCTAAAAGTTTGGGGATGCGATGCTTATGTCAAGAAACTTCAACTTGAAAAGCTCGAACCCAAATCAGAAAAATGCGTCTTCATAGGATACCCTAAAGAAACTATTGGGTATACCTTCTATCTTAGATCCGAAGGCAAGACCTTTGTTGCCAAGAATGGATCCTTTCTAGAGAAAGAGTTTCTCTCGAAAGAAGTAAGTGGGAGGAAAGTAGAACTTGATGAAGTATTGCCTCTTGAACCGGAGAGTGGCGCAGCTCAAGAAATTGTTCCTGAGGTGCCTGCACCGACTAGGGAGGAACTTAATGATGATGATCATGAAACTTCATATCAAGTTGCTACTGAACTTCGAAGGTCCACAAGGACTCGTTCCGCACCAGAGTGGTACGGCAACCCTATCCTGGAAATCATGTTGTTAGACAATGGTGAACCTTCGAACTATGAAGAAGCGATGGCGGGCCCAGATTCCGACAAATGGCTGGAAGCCATGAAATCCGAGATAGGATCCATGTATGAAAACGAAGTATGGACTTTGACTGACTTGCCCGATGACCGGCGAGCCATAGAAAATAAATGGATCTTTAAGAAGAAGACAGACACAGATGGTAATGTGATCATCTATAAGGCTCGGCTTGTCGCTAAGGGTTATCGACAAGTTCAAGGGGTTGACTACGATGAGACTTTCTCACCCGTAGCGAAGCTGAAGTCCGTCCGAATCATGTTAGCAATTGCCGCATTCTATGATTATGAGATATGGCAAATGGACGTCAAAACGGCATTTCTTAATGGTTTCCTTAAGGAAGAATTGTATATGATGTAGCCGGAAGGTTTTGTCGATCCTAAGAATGCTAACAAGGTGTGCAAGCTCCAACGCTCAATCTATGGGCTGGTGCAAGCATCTCGGAGTTGGAACATTCGATTTGATGAGATGATCAAAGCGTTTGGGTTTACGCAGACTTATGGAGAAGCCTGTGTTTACAAGAAAGTGAGTGGGATCTCTATAGCATTTCTCATATTATATGTGGATGACATACTATTGATGGGAAATGATATAGAATTCTTGGAAAGCATAAAGGCCTACTTGAACAAGTGTTTTTCGATGAAGGACCTTGGAGAAGCTGCTTATATATTAGGCATCAAGATCTATAGAGATAGATTGAGACGCCTCATTGGTCTTTCACAAAGTACATACCTTGACAAGATATTGAAGAAGTTCAATATGGATCAGTCCAAGAAGGGGTTCTTGCCTGTATTGCAAGGTATGAGATTGAGCACGGCTCAATGCCCAACCACGGTAGAAGATAGAGAAAAGATGAGTGTCGTCCCCTATGCCTCGGCCATAGGATCTATCATGTATGACATGCCGTGTACTAGACCTGATGTAAAACTTGCCGTAAGTTTGGTAGGAAGGTACCAAAGTAATCCCGGCATGGAACACTGGACAGCGGTCAAGAATATCTTGAAGTGCCTGAAAAGGACAAAGGATATGTTTCTCGTCTATGGAGGTGATGAAGAGCTCGTCGTAAAGGGTTACGTCGATGCTAGCTTTGACACAGATCTGGATGACTCTAAGTCACAAACCGGATACATGTATATTTTGAATGGTGGGGCAGTCAGCTGGTGTAGTTGCAAGCAAAGCGTCGTGGCGGGATCTACATGTGAAGCGGAGTACATGGCAGCCTCGGAGGCAGCACAAGAAGCAATCTGGGTGAAGGAGTTCATTACCGACCAAGGAGTTATTCCCAATGCGTCGGGCCCGATGACTCTCTTCTGTGACAACACTGGAGCTATTGCCCTTGCCAAGGAGCCCAGGTTTCAAAGGAAGACCAGGCATATCAAGCATCGCTTCAACTCCATTCGTGAAAATGTTCAAAATGGAGACATAGATATTTGTAAAGTGCATACGGACCTGAATATCGCAGATCCGTTGACTAAACCTCTTCCTCGATCAAAACATGATGAACACCAGAACTCTATGGGTGTTTGATTCATCACAATGTAACTAGATTATTGACTCTAGTGCAACTGGGAGACTGTTGGAAATATGCCCTAGAGGCAATAATAAAATGGTTATTATTATATTTCCTTGTTCATGATAATTGTCTATTGTTCATGCTATAATTGTGTTATCCGGAAATCGTAATACATGTGTGAATACATAGACCACAACATGTCCCTAGTGAGCCTCTAGTTGACTAGCTCGTTGATCAACAGATAGTCATGGTTTCCTGACTATGGACATTAGGTGTCATTGATGACGGGATCACATCATTAGGAGAATGATGTGATGGACAAGACCCAATCTTAAGCATAGCACAAGATCATGTAGTTCGTCTGCTAGAGCTATTCTAATGTCAAGTATCCTTTCCTTAGACCATGAGATTGTGCAACTCCCGGATACTGTAGGAATACTTTGGGTGTGCCAAACGTCACAACGTAACTGGGTGGCTATAAAGGTGCACTACGGGTATCTCCGAAAGTGTCTGTTGGGTTGGCACGAATCGAGACTGGGATTTGTCACTCCGCATGACGGAGAGGTATCTCTGGGCCCACTCGGTAAGACATCATCGTAATGAGCTCAATGTGACTAAGGGTTGGTCAAGGGATGATGTCTTGCAGAACGAGTAAAGTGACTTGCCGGTAACGAGATTGAACGAGGTATTGGGATACCGATGATCGAATCTCGGGCAAGTAACGTACCGATTGACAAAGGGAATTGAATACGGGATTGATTGAATCCTCGACATCGTAGTTCATCCGATGAGATCATCGTGGAACATGTGGGAGCCAACATGGGTATCTAGATCCCGCTGTTGGTTATTGGCCGGAGAGTTGTCTCGGTCATGTCTGCATGGTTCCCGAACCCGTAGGGTCTACACACTTAAGGTTCGGTGACGCTAGGGTTGTAGAGATATTAGTATGCGATAACCCGAAAGTTGTTCGGAGTCCCGGAAGAGATCCCGTACGTCACGAGGAGTTCTGGAATGGTCCGGAGGTAAAGATTCATATATAGGAAGTCCAGTTTCGGCCACCGGGAAAGTTTCGGGGGTCACCGGTATTGTACCGGGACCACCGGAAGGGTCCCGGGGGTCCACCGGGTGGGTCCACCTATCCCGAAGGGCCTCATGGGCTGAAGTGGGAAGGGAACCAGCCCCTGGTGGGCTGGTGCGCCCCCCTTGGGCCTCCCTTGCGCCTAGGGTTGGAAACCCTAAGGGGGTGGGGGCGCCTCCACCTGCCTTGGGGGCCAAGCCACCCCTAGGCCGCCGCCCCCTCCCATTAGATGGGATCTGTAGTGGCCGGCACCCCCCCAGGCCCCCTATATATAGTGGAGGGGAGGGAGGGCAGCCGGACCCCAAGTCCCTGGCGCCTCCCTCTCCCCCCGTGACACCTCTCCCTCTCGTTGGTGCTTGGCGAAGCCCTACCGAGATCCCGCTGCTTCCACCACCACGCCGTCGTGCTGCTGGATCTCCATCAACCTCTCCTCTCCCCTTGCTGGATCAAGAAGGAGGAGACGTCTCTCCCAACCATACGTGTGTTGAACGCGGAGGTGCCGTCCGTTCGGCGCTCGGTCATCGGTGATTTGGGTCACGACGAGTACGACTCCATCAACCCCGTTCTCTTGAACGCTTCCGCTTGCGATCTACAAAGGTATGTAGATGCAATCCCTTCTCCCTCGTTGCTAGATGACTCCATAGATTGATCTTGGTGATGCGTAAAATTTTTTAAAATTCTACTACGTTCCCCAACATGAACAGTGTACAACCTTTTGTGTTATTGAAATATGTAGGAAGCTTCTTAACTCTAAGGAAGATAGGATCGGTGACGTCAAGAAGCTGTTGGGATTCTTTACTGAGATGAAAGCAGTAAATAATGAATTCTTCTTCGACTTCCAGATTGATGAGTTTGGTCGCATAAAGAACATCTTCTGGGCTAATGCAAGCTGCAGGGGCGCGTACCAAGATTTTGGTGATGCGATGACATTTGACACCACTTATAAGACAAATCAGTACCTTATGCCTTTGGGAGTATTTGTAGGAGTAAACAATCATCTCCAGTCAACAATATTCGCGTGTGCCCTTGTAAGGGATGGATGTGAAGAATCTTTTGCTTGGCTATTCAGAACCTTCTTGGCATGCAACAATGGGAAGCAACCTACAATAATTTTAACAGGTATAACACATTCCAATTTATATAGATCGTGGACATATAGACTAACATTGTAGTTAGTTTACCTAGAAGCAGTTTTTATATGAAATAACTATGCAAGTAATTTAGAAGTTTTTAATTTGAAAATACCAAAAATTCAGGGACATTATGCAAAAAGAAGTTCTAATTTTACTATACAAGCAATACAAACATTATATTATCAGAAGTTCTAAATTTATAACACTAACCATGCCCCTTCCATTTTTTAATCAGACCAGTGCCCTTCGATGACCCCTGCGATAAAACAAGTTTTCACCAGGTCCCTACACAAGTTCTTCCGATGGCATATAACAAACAAGTACACCTCGCATATTTCATACTTGTACAACTTGCACCCCTCTTTGAAGGCTGAGTTTGAGGCAATCATAAATTGGCCCCTGATGCCAACTGAATTTGAGACAGCTTGGCACCAGCTAGTTGATAAATACAAGCTTCATGATGATCACATGATTCTGCACATGTGGGCAGACAGGAAGGAATGGATATCGGCTTACTTCAAAGAGGTTTTCTCTGCAAGGATGACTTCGACTCAACGAAGCGAAAGTGTGAACTACATACTCAAGAAAGGATTTGTCAAACAGGACCAAAACCTGCACCGATTTGCTGAGCAAGTAAATAACTGCATATTTTCAAGGAGACAAGTTGAAAATGCACATACATTGGCATCAATGGTACGCTATCAATTCAAATTTCTTTTGTCCTTGTAAAAAGAAGTGGTAGATTAAAGTTTTCGGGGAGGTACGAGAAGTACAGTTGTTATAGTTTACAGAAGTACAACAACTTCTTGCACTTGATATTTCCATACAATCATACTGACACACTTTCTTAAAACATTTTGCAGACATAACCAAACACAAGAACTCATTACGGTTTTGAGAAGCAGTTCAGTGAGCACTATACAAAAGCCGTATTCACCGAGTTCAGGAGGAAACTTAAAAATAGCACACTCTTCCGCATAAAAACAAGCCAGGATCCTACAGTTGACAAACATAATTATCTTGTGACCTACCATGAGCCAACTGATACGTTCTCATGGTCAAACCATGAGTTTAAAGTTGTTGCAAACACTGAGACCGAGGAATACAACTGCTAGTGCATGCTGTTTGAGCATACAGGTAAATATAGACAGAGAACACAAATAATTTTTACACGTCCAATTCCAAAATATACAAAAAGTGAATTTACTATTTATGTTTTTTTCATGATGAAAACTAATTGTTCTTTCATGCACAAAAACTACCTGCTCCTAGGTCTGTTCTGCGTGCACATAATTGCAATGCTCGAGCACCTTAGAGTGAAGAGTATACCTGATATCTACATCCTAAAGAGGTACACTACGAGAGCGAAGGCAAGGGAAAAATTTGACAGGAGAGACTACAAGACTGAATCATTTGACGGGTCTTCGTTCCTGCATCAACAAAATGAACTTCTCCAAATAGCTTTGAAAATTGTGAGAACAGGAGGCAAGTCAGACGACCAGCATGTAACAGCAAAAGCTGGCCTGCTAGAAGTGTTAAACAGGGTTGAAGCAGTGGGTTCATCAACAGCAGCAGCTGATGCTGATGGTGATGCATGCACTCCACCAGATATAAACCAGTTTGAGCCTGACTTATCAACAGAGATGCCGAGAACATCGCATGATGATGATGACATGCCTAGTACTGGATGCAATGCTCAGTCTGTAACTAAGGCTATCTTACCTCCACCAATATCAAAAACTAAGGGCAACAGGTATAAGAACACAGCTGAATCGAGACCATCGGTGGCTGGAAAGAAAATGAAGCTGGAAGAAGTAGTCCTAAAAACAGATGACAAAACTAAAACAGGGAAGAGAAAATGTGGTATGTGTGGCGAGATTGGGTCAGGGCACAATGCTAGGTCGTGTCCAACAAATTTCCCAAAGATGAAAAGAAACAACTGAATAAAAAAGTAAAAGGATATGCCAGGGATGCAAGCAAATTGGGTCAGGGCACAACATTCTAAGCTGTCCAGTGATCAAAGCCGCTTTGGAGATAGCAAAGAAAATAAATCAAAAATCTAAGAAGAACAATAATATGTCCACTACAGAAGATGATGATGAAGAAGAAGAAGAAGAAGAAGAGAAGAAGAGTATGAAGACAATGAACAGGAAGGAGAAGAAGAGGATGATGATGAACACAATGATATTGATGAAGAGGACACCGAAGAAGAGGAAGAACGAACACCACCTCCCCCACCAAAAAAAGCAAGATACAACAGCAATAATCAAGCGCCAAAACAAACACCAACAAGGAGTAGCTCTAGATTAAAGAAATGTTGATTAGCTTGTATAATATATTAACTTGTCATATTGCTGCATGGGTTGTATGTTACTCTCAGAACATAGATGATATATACTACAGCTACTGTGCTACAGCTACTGTGCCAACCAATTTCATACTTAAAAATATGTTGATTTGGATGGATGAGTACAATTTACTTGTTATATTGCTGTAAAAAGTTATATGGTAATGTGCTAATGTGAGTCATGACTGATATATAAACAAATACGTTGACATTGAAAATTGATCTGGTTCTATAAAACCCATAGATTTAACAAACTTTGCAAGTATATATAAACAAATACATTGACATTGTAAATACATATATATACAGACTTTGCAAGTATTATTTTAACAAACAACAAGTTTCAAAGAATTACATAATACATAGATAAAGAAGTACAAACGTAACACTAAGGGAAGTACATATTCTATTATGACATCAGTTCTATAATTTTGAAAAATAAAGTACTTTAAAAAATCAAGCTACTACACCAGTGACTATACGCCTCGACTTCGCATATAGTAAAAGTGTTTCTACATCATTTCTGTTTGCCTTCCTTTTAGAAACATATATAAAATGGTGCCTAACCACACCCACCTACCAACCCCCCCCCCCACACACACACACCCCTAAGATAGATGGTGAGGCTCTGGTGTGACGGACTCGCCTCCACATGTGATGTCGCGGCACTCCGCTCGTCGACTGCTACGACTCGTTCCTACCTCGGCCTCACCGGGTGGGCCTGCGCCTCGCTAGCGCTCGCCGCAGGCCCACCCAGCTCGGCCTCGCGCTAACACAGATGGGGGTACAAGTTCACTCGGTACAAGACAGTGTAAGGGAGGGGGGTCTCCCCCTACCCGACCCCCTTCCATAACAAGTAAAATATTCTATTATATTTAACAAAATGAATTATTCAGTAAAAAATGCTTGCAGGACAAAAATGATGCTATAAAGAATACATTTTGAGTAAAAAAATCTGTGTTGAAAAAGAAGTACAGTAAATACAATTGTAGGAAGTACAATAAGCAATAGTGGAAGTACAAGAATATATTTTCAATAAATTTAAAAATTGATGCCAAATGTTTCAGCATAATTCACACTAAATACACATCATCCAGCAGAGATGTTTTGCATACTGATAAGGCGGCAATATTCCCACAAATAAAGTAGTTCTTCACACAACAGATCATCTAGATTACAAAAAGGACACATTGTCTAGCACATATCCTAGTCGCACTACATATTGTGCGTCATCAAATCATTTAGCTGGGAGCTGGGTTAACATCAGCAGCAGTTCTTCACCCTGTGTTGACAACGTAGAAGTAGGGGAGAGGCACTGGATTTCCTCCGGAAGGTCCTCAAGAGGCACCTTGTTATCCTCATGGAAAAGAACTCTGAACATGTACTCAGCCTTCTAGTCCTCAAAACGGTCCTGCGACAAAAAATAAAAATGTCAGCACAATGAGCGGCAAAAAAACAAATATGAAGAAAATATTTTTCGCTTCATAAAACAAAAACTGGGTAGTCTGCAGGGACAAACATCGTAATTCTTGATATGCTCGACGCATCGATCCCCATCATACATGCACGCAAACTTGAGGCAATAGATACCACACTCATTAGCTCCCTGTTGAGCAGGCATCAAGTAGTGGGGTTTATCTGCAATCTTGCTCTAGCACGGTATATTGTTCTTCTTGCATGCTTCTTTGCCATAAACAGCTTGCATAACAGCATCAAACCTCTTGCCCTATAAAAACAGAGGTGAACTCAATCCTTGAAGTGTAAGAAACTATTTACTAAAATATCAAAATGGAACAAGAAAAATTATAAACATAAAAGAAAAGAAGCATAAACTCACAATTTCTTTACATCACGTTAGTGGAACTCGCTCTTTGTTATTTGAGTGCTGCTTCTTGTCGGCCAATTTAATGACTCCGGGACATCAAATGTCTTACGGGATTTGTTTAGAACATACAACGAATGGTAGAAAGTATTTGAAGTACCAACAGGTTTACAGTTGGGGAGCAAGATCTGTTTTTAAAAATAACAACCAGATGTGTAAGAAGTAGTTACATATACAGATAAAACAACTGTGTACACTGCAAAAACAAGAAGAAAAATAACATGCTAACACCTAAATGAAAATTTTAACAAACTATACTAACCAAGTCTGCCAACAAAAGATTTTGTGAAGGCTTCACCAAATTGTGGAACGACCAAACTGCTTCCTCGAGATCAAAATTCGTGGTGTTCGTCAAATTATCCAGTCCAAGAACATACTGCACATCAAAGAAAAAGTGCTTTAAGATCAGAAAATACAGGGTACACATCAAAATACAAAAAGAAAAATAACATACACATGAAATAAGAGAAACTTGCTAATAGAATCAAAAACATTACCGCAACGAAGTACGAGCTCAAAAGTACACGCTTCCCAGAAGCAAAAACATGACTCATGGTTGAATCAGAATTAAAGCTAGACATGACAAAGTCCATCATCTCGCCTTCGATCTGCCCATATTGAGCAAAATTCCTTACGAAATCTTCACCGGTGAAAGTTGTCTCAACCTCAAAACAAGTGTCATCAACACCGTGAACGAACCTAGCAAAAGTTGTTCTGCAATTGGCAAAAATGAAGATAAAACGAACTAAATTAACATAAGTTATTAAAATGATTACATCTACAATTTTGGAGAAGCTAATGAAGGCAGTACATGTTTAAGCAATACATGGTAGTACAAAGGTTGAAATTAGGGAAGTACAAAAATACAAAACCAAGAAGTTCAATAATAAAACTTTGAGAAGTACTAGAATCACTATCAGAATTTAGTACAAACTTGTTTAACCAAAAGAAGGGTACTTGCTTTTAAATCACAAAAAACAAGGCAGCAAGAAAAATAAGAAAAAATAGAAAGAATAAGAATATACTATTGTGAAGCACAAGATTAACTAAACATCTAAAATATTAGCAAAACTAGTAAGATCAAGAAGAATACACAGTTTATACTTCTGAATTGCATGCTTGCTTAGCATGAAATCCTTCAAAAGCCTAGCATTTTGGATATTACTGTACTCGACGGGCCTTAGCTGCTCAACCGACTGACTCCACTTCTTTGCTTTCTTTGGCACACGCTCATTGGACAATAAATTCGCAGAGTCGATCTCGGGAGCTTTCTTAATCTTCTTTGCAGGGAAAATTGTCCCCTGCTTACCATGAGCCGGCGTGCCGGACCTTGTGGTTATTATTGGCCTGACAAAGTCATCGGTGTCAGTAGATTCATGTCCAACTGCAATTTTCTCGAAATCTGAATCAGACTCTATAACCGGCTTCTTCTTGCTAGACGGCGTTTTCGTAATGACGGGCTTCTCTTTCAGAACATTGACACTTCTTGGCTACTAATAGTAATAACTTCATGAGAAGGCTTAACCATTTGGGTCTCAGACAGTGAAAAGCTTTCATCCCCAACGTTCATACATTCACCTGCATTAAATTGACAAAGACAGAAATTTAAAATAAAAAAATGAAGTACAAAATATCATGAGAGACATGTGAAACCATAAAAGAGAGTGATCTAGCACAAAACTTGCATAACAAAAGTAGCAAAAATATGCACAGATAACACTGCTGCTATGATGGCTATATCACAACTACAAGAAGTACAATAATGATGCAACTGGAAGTGCAGGTAAAAAATTTATATAACAGGCTGATCAGAACAAAACACAAAACTAGTAAATACTAACCTGGATGATAGCCGAACAGCTTGTTAAAATAAATATTGAAATGACCAAACATAGCCCAACTAAAAAGCATGGTCTTCTTCATGTTGGCAATGTCAGCATGTGCAAAGTTCATAAGTTCTTTACCATCCCACGACTGAACAGTCGGCAGCATGAAAAACCCACAAGAACACCTTCATACACAACAAAAGGGAAAAACACTAATGTGAATGAATTGAAAAAAGTGTTATCCATCTAGCAAAAAGAAGTGTGTGATAAGAAAAAATGTGTGCATGTCTCACCCATCTTCTTGTTTCTCTGACCTCATATATCTGGTCTCAAAATTGTCGATGTTATCAGGTTTTAGATGGATATCCATTTTATTGCTAACAACCCTCCAGAGAATCTTAACATTCTTCACCATTTTCAGGAAAATGGTCCACCCATCCTGGTCATCCTTGTCGTACAGAGAATCAATGTACTGGAAACAATGTCTTTTCATGTATATGCTGATGGTCACCCAGTGACTAATACGAGCTGACTCAGCTGGATACCTTTTGGGAGGAGGAGGATCTAACATTGGGAACACAATCTGCGAAAACAAGATAAAGCACAAGAAAAATAACAAAAAGTCACTAAAAACACAAAAAACAAAACCACACACACAAGATAACCAAAATTATAGTTTACTCACAATATCCTTCTTGTCAATACGCTCGTCTCTGACTCTCTTTGAAAACCATTTAATCACGGGAGCAGATATATCTCCACAATACAACATAGACTGCACAAAAATATTAAATAAAGCAAGCATAAACAAAAGGTACGCTCACAAAAATAAAGTAGCAAGCAGAAAAAGATAGCCAAAAAGATTAAAATATAAGAAACAAACTTACAATGATCCAGTAGGGCACAACCAACTTTTCAGATTCTTTATACCTCTCTGATAAAATGTAGATCCCAACAGACGCTACTTCTGTGCCAAGCATGCCATCAGGGCGAAACGCTCTAGCAATATCCAATACGGTAGCTTTGCAATATATATTCTCAAACATAACTTCTCCATTAAAAATTATTATGTACCGCATAATAATCAGAAGGACACAGGTGAAATAAAAAAATTATAAAAGCATGAAAAAAGATAGAACAAAGGAAATAAGAATACAAAACATACACAATCTTGTCCTTTTCTTCAATAGAAGTAACTGCATTGTAAAACCTTTCAACACAATCTGGAATCTTAACCTCATCTTGTATCAAATGATCAAAATAATCATCACCTACAGAAAAAGAAGTACATTAAAAGAAGTATAGAATATACATGTAGAGGAAGTACATAAACAACTTTAGGAGAAGTACAGAACCTCATGACATAATGAAAAGTGTAGCTACTGTAGATACACAAGAAGTACAGATATAAAGTAGTGTCGAACTAAAATAGTACAGAAACAACTGCAAATGCAGTTCTGAAATCAAGATGTGCTAGTCAGTTGAGCTACTATAGCTAACAAGAAGTACATCACTAAAAAGTAGTACAAATATACCTTCAACAAGGGGAAAGGCAGTACAACATACATACACAGTGTAAAGCACAAAAGGCATCAGGACACAAAAGCACAGCATCGATTACACCGGTATAAACATATTACAAGTATCACAAATGTTTCCCGAAACACATATTGTACATTTTTTCACAAAAGAAACCCACTTCCCATAAACATACATCACACACTCAAAGATCACCGCAATAGCAAAAGGTTTAAAGCTTAGAGATGGGTGTGGACATTATTTGTTCTTGCCTATGTCTTTGCCTGCAGAAGATGGCGCATCTTTAACTACAAGATCCGGCACAACAACAGATGGGATCTCGTGTGCATCCGATACGGGAACAGCTTCACGCTCAATGCCAGCATCAACAGCAGCAGATGTCTTCTCAAGAGCAGCTGTGACTGTAGTAGAATCACTATGACCGGGGGCAACTTCAACTGGATCTTCATGAGCAGCTTCAGCAACACCAGCTTCTGGTTTCTTCGCAACTCCAACATCACCAGTAAGTTGTACATCTGTCTCTTCATGATGATCTTATCGCGTCAAAACACTGGACGCCACATGATGCTCAGGGGCACAAAATTGAGATAATGTTGGCCCACCAGTACTCACCTAACAAAAACACACAAAATTAAGAAATCATAGCAAAGCAGAAACATACTTGTACAAAAGATATCTCACCTTATCTACATGAGGAACAGTAGAATCATTGTGGTTCCCTTCCCCACCAGCACATGTATGCACTCCGGCAGCAGCAGCACCAGCATCTCCGTCGGAAGTAGGACAATCTCCCTTAGAAATCTCCGTGAGATACTTTTGTGCGTGCTCTTCGAAAGGCTTGCAGCGACCATCTTGCATGGTCTTGTACATTACAAAACCATCCTTGATCTGGGATAAAGATTTCTGCAAATGATCAAGATTGACAGCCTCAACATCCAACACAATCCTATGAGCATATTCATTAAATGCAAGCTCATGGGGCAAAACTCCAGCAGTGCTGCTCAGACGGCTGCTTGTGGTAGGCAGCTGAAGTGACAACTGAACTGTTGTTGCTATTGTAGCATCAAGCTCTTGGAAAGTGGAATCAAACAAAGTACCCACTCCTTCCGATGAAACACCTGCAGCACTACTGCTTCCTGCAAACTTACGGCTACTAGCGTGAACAATTCCTGAGGATGGTTCAAACTTCCTCTTCTTGGGATACACACAATAATTGGTACCAGTCACTTCAACGCTTTCATCAAAATAGATAATATCGTTGCGCCCCTTCCACTGCAAAAAGAGAGTGCAAAAATGTTATACAACAAAATAATACACTAATAGACAAAAGTTAAATAAAATAAAAAGAATAATAACCTAACAAATATAAAAAAGAAGTATAAAGTAGTACTAAATGAACAAGAAGTGTTGAGATGAACACTAAAGCAGTACAAACAATATATGCAAAGCAGTACGAACAGATGCAAAACATAATAACTTTGTGTGAGTGTGCTGAGATGAACACTAAAGCAGTACAAACAATATATGCAAAGCAGTACAAACAGATGCATACATAATAATTTGTGTGAGTGGGATGTGGTGACAATATTTATATGTATTCTATTTTTGTTAACCAAATATG
>NC_041388.1:116140801-116322462 GCF_002162155.2 Triticum dicoccoides | reverse complement strand
CACAACACCTACCTCCAAACTTCACATAAGATTAATTACTAATTAAGAAAATAGGACAGCACCAAAAAGTATAATACTTACAACTAAAAGAATTGCACTACAAAGGATGGTACTAAAGAACTCACCGGCAACTTGCCAAAGATCCAAGATCTAGAGTCCGGGCCACCTTTCTTCAAAATATCCAGATTGGCAAGTTTCATAAGCTTCCTAGGATCCATGTAGATGGCACGGGGGTACCTCTTATCTTTACGGTTAATGGAGCGGTGGTACAGACGGTCCAAATAAGCTAGAACAGGCGCAATAACACAACCAGGAAGAGCTCTCCAGTCTGCACCTGCTTTCTGTCAGGCTTCAATAGCAATTCTCAGCTCGTCAACAATTAGCTGACAAATCTGCATGTTTTTCAACTTGACAATGTCAAAGTCTTCAACCATTGTCGCCTCCTTCTTCACACGCAGAGAATACCCTGGGCAGAAAAACTTGTTGTACAAAATCAGACCAAACACCTTCAGAGCAAGGCCATCCCTAAGAGGATCATCGACAAGCCACGACAGAATATTCCGAAGCTGATCAGTTTTTAAATCTTTATTCCTTGGAATCCTAAGCTCATCCTTTAACTTCACCAAAGCAGCACCATAATCCTCTGAAGGGCTTGGAGGAGAGTCGTCACCATTAGGCAGTGCAAAAAGCTTCTCAATGACATCTGCATTGATCTCCAGAACTTTGTTTCCACCAAGATCAAGGATCATGGTCCCAGGATCAATATTATACATCAGAAAACAAGCAAGACGGCGATTGATGTTGGATTTGATCTTGAAGTCTTTGATATGAACAAGATCAGCAATATGAAGAACATTCAAGTGACGTTCCTTCAACAACGCAACAGAAAGAGTGACCTCCTTCAAAGAGCACCTAATCATGGTGTTGAAGTGCTTTTTCGCCACCTTTTCAACTTTGTTGCTAGGCCCACCTTCCTCGCCTCTCTTCCTCTTGAAAGGCCTCTCCACAAACTCATACTGAAAAAATTAAAAAATAACACAAATTAATAAAGATGAAAAATAACTATACACAAAAAATGAAATTACAAAAAAAAACTAGACTGAGAAATTTCAATGAAGAGTATAAGAAGTACAGTAACTACACAATTGGCAGTTCAATAATAACATCAAAGGGAAGTATCGAATATATTATGCAAGAAACACTTGACAAGAAATAATGAAATAAAAATTCACCTTCCCGATATCATTTCCAGAATTAGAAACCTCTTCAGAAACATAAGGTTCGTCATCATCGCCTTCTTCATCACCATCATCACCATCATCAGGCTCAAAATCATCATCCTTTGCAAAACGCACATATTTGCGAGTAGCACGAGGTAGCTTCTTTGTGCTACCTCTAGTTTGCTGGCCCTTGGACAAAACCTTCTCCTTATGCTTAAGAACATCATTCTTCTTCTAATCAACAGGTGTCTTAGTCTTGGACACAACCTGGTTAGCTGCCTTCACCTTTTTTGCAGCAGCAGGATTAAGATTTGCAGAGCTGCCTCTCTGAATAACTTTAGGACTTTCTCGTTTACCATTGACATCAGGTGATTGTCTAGGCAGAACACACGGGCTTCTGTGTACTGGAGCATCAGGAGGTGACTTTACCTTCCTACAAGTTTTCCTAATCTTTTTTACAGGGACATGGTTTAAAGGACTCGGAGGGCCATCAGAAACACCAGCACTATCATGAACAACTATATCCGTGCATTGAGATGAAATATTGTGCAATGCCTTTGACCTGCGATTTCGAGCAGCTGCTATTTTCTCCGCCACCCTTAACTTCTCAGCCTCCAGCTGATCAGCGACATCCTCAGGCTGAGTCACATCCTCTGTACCATCAACGGACCATGAGTGCGTCTCCGAAAGTTCCAAAGAGCCAATATCATGCTCACCCCTTCCAACAGGGCTAGAAGGATTGCTGGCAGACTGACTTTGCCTGTCATTCAATGCCTTAGACCTCCGGTTGCGAGCAGGAATGACCTCAAGCGTATTCGCAGCAAGGATGTCCTCAGGCATATTCGCAGCCTCATCAACCTTATTACCATCTTATCCATCAAGCTCTAAGCGAAGATCAGATAGAACATCTGATATATCATTTTCTGATCAGGAAACAGAATCTTCTGCAAACAAAATCAAAGAAGACAATGAATAAGTTTCAGACGTTGCAACACTGTCAACTGTATCCGCTGCGCAAAAGGAAATAAATATAATTGATATAATAAACAGAACAACAACAGAAGTACTACACCAATGCTAGAAAGCAGTACAACAATATAGAAAACAAAAGATTGGAACAATTGCAACAAGAAGTACAAAGGAAACTACTAAAGCAATACAACAATTCTTCTAGCACTACAATGCAATATGAGAAAAATAAACATCAATGTATTATCATGAGCAGTGTAAAGCATATGTGTAAAAGAAATACATGTGGCCAATTCTAAACCCTAAAATCACAACAGTTATAGAAAATATACAAATAAAACTCACCACACTACAACATAAGGAAAAATTGTGAAATAAATAAGAAGTACACATGTAGTACACAAGTGAAGTACAACAACAACATGGAGGAGCAATACAAAACTACAACTCAGTGAAGTACAGAAAAACATTTCACCAAAAACAAGCATCAAATCAGTGCATGTCATACAATAGACTTGTTGGAACATCAAACATATCTACTACACATGAGAAATAAATAATCTCACATCCACAACCAAATATATAATAAATAAAAACATTGCCAATCAATGCCAAAACCACACATGAGCAAATCAATCCTAGGAAAAAAATTAAAAAATGTACTACATCAACAGAACATCACAATCCCAAGCACAACATCTGCGGGACGAACCTTGCGCCGATTCGGCCATCGGGCTCTTAGGTGGAGACACCATGCCTGCGGATACACCAACCAAATCGATCTACAGGAAGAATCCTTGCTTCACCAAGTATCAAAACCCTACCAAATCGACCACCACCAAGCTTCCCCTCTGCAGCGGACGAAAACGGCTGCGGGCAAAAGCAGAGCAAAGCATTGGAGACAAAGGAAGAGGCGAAAAACGAGCAACAAATCGGAACTGCGGCTGCTGCGGCGGCGATACCGAACTCCGCTTCACGAGATCTGCGGCAGATTCGCAGAACGCTATACCCAGCAAAGCAGCGGACAGGAGTGTGGGGGAGAAAGAGAAAGGAAACAGACCTGGATAAGAGGGAGGGGGTCATGCGCGCGGTTGCAGCGGGCGGCGGTTGCTCGTAGCAGCGGTTGCCCGGCGGGGGATCGTGCACCAGATTCGTCGCCGAGGAGCACTGGAGAGAGAGTGAGAGAGGAGGAGCGTCCGCGTGTGAGATAAGAGAAAGGGAGAGAGATTTGGGCCGAGTGGACGGATGGACAGAGTAAATGCCAACTCTAAGTTGTCCTCACGACACGATTGTTTTCCAATTTTGAAAAACTAAGACAACCATAGCATTTCGAAAACACATAGGTAAAAGAAATGATACCTAAATTTTTTTATAGGAAAACAAATACACATATTCCAAAAACAATATGAAAACAGTTAATTAGAAACAATGCAACACAACAACTTACCCTAGAAATAGCAGCAAGCTAATACGCTAACCTACCTGTGAAATAAACTTATAGAAAGAAACTACTATGGTAAAGTTTTGTTATATAAAAAGAAGTGCAATTTCTTTAAACAAGAAGTACAGAGAGGAAAGCATAAAGAAGTACAATATAGGTATACGGGGAAGTACAAGATTATTGCAGAATATTATTCTATCATCTATTGTAGAATAGACAGCATGTGTGTGTGTGTATATATATATATATATATATATATAGCCAATAAAGAACACAATCGTAAAGAGTGAAGACTATGAAAATTTGAATAATTTGAACAACTGAGGAATTTCAAAAATTGAAGAAATACTAAATTTGAAGATTTTCAACTTTTGTTGGTGGCGTGACCCACCGTATAAGAATGATGATTTTAGACGCCGCGTACAATTGTCGTAGGGCTCTGAGAATCAAATTCTTCGTTAATTTCTTCACACTTAGAGGGTTAGCCTTCATTGATTGAAGAAAAATGTTACTTCGTGTGTTGCACATCTAAGTCATCAATTTTGCATAAGTGTTAGGATGTGTGTCCCTTTCAGAGGACATTCAAAGATTCTAAAATATTTAGCTCACACCACAACTTGCTAAGTCTCTTCTCATCCAAGGGCTTTGTGAAGATATCGGCTAGAAGTTCTTCAGTATTCACGTGCTCGATAGAGATGTCGCCCTTCAACACATGATCACGAAGAAATGATGACGATTCTGAATGTGCTTTGTCTTCGAGTGCTGAACTGGGTTATGAGCAATATTGATGGCACTCTCATTGTCACAATAGAGTGGCACATTCTTCACATTGATGTCATAGTCCTTGAGGGTTTGCTTCATCCATAGCAATGGAGCACAACACGAACCAACAACAATGTACTCAGCTTCAGCAGTAGAGAGTGATACGCAGTTCTGCTTCTTCGAGGACCAACATACCAAGGATCGTCCGAGGAAATGGCATGTGCCTGATGTTGACTTGCGGTCCACACGATCACCAGCATAGTCAGAGTTAGAATATCCAATGAGATCAAAAGCCGATCCCTTGGGATACTATAATGAAAGTGTTGGTGTGTGAGCTAGATATCGAAGAATATGCTTCACAGCCTTATGGTGTGATTCCTTCGATGTAGCTCGAAATCGGGCACACATGCAAATACTAAGCATAATATCTGGCCTAGATGCACATAGATACAATAAATAGCCAATCATGGAGCGGTATACCTTTCGACCGAAGTCTATACCATTTTCATCAGTGCATAGATGGCCATTTGTGGGCATAGGGATTTTGACGCCTTTGCAATCTTGCATGCCAAATTTCCTCAACACATCTTTGAGGTATTTCTCTTGAGATATGAAGATGCCGTTGCGTTGTTGACGAATTTGAAGACCTAAGAAGAATTTCAATTCTCCCATCATAGACATTTGATATTCCTCACACATCATATAGGCAAATTCGTCAGTGTAATGTTGGTTAGTATAGCCAAAGATAATATCATCAACATATATTTGGCACATGAATAATTCATCATCATAGGTTTTGGTGAAAAGAGTTGGGTCAAGTGAACCGGGTTTGAAGCCTTTCTTCATGAGGAATTCCTTCAAAGTATTATACCACGCCCGAGGTGCCTGCTTGAGGCCATAGAGGGCCTTATTGAGTCATTGAGGAATGCACTTTTCACATCCATTTGATATAAGATGATATTATGATGGTTAGCATAAGCAAGCAATATGTGAATAGCCTCAAGTCTAGCAACAGGTGCAAAAGTTTCATCGAAATCAATTCCTTCAACTTATGTGTAGCCTTGAGCTACAAGTCGTGCCTTATTCCTCACCACAAGGCCATTTTCATCTTGCTTATTGCGGTAGATCCATTTGGTACCGATGATATTGTGCTTGCGAGGGTCTGGTCACTTGACAGGTTCCCAGACATTATTGAGCTCGAATTGATGTAATTCCTCTTGCATCGCTTGAATCTACTCAGGCTTCAGAAATGCCTCATCTATTTTGGTGGGCTCTGTGATAGAGACAAAAGCAAAGTGCCCACAAAAGTTAGACAAATGTGAAGCTTTTGAGCGTGTGAGAGGACCTGGTGCTTTGATGTCGTTGATGATTCTCTCAATCTGCACTTCATTAGCAACATGATGATGAGATGGTTGATGATGTTGAGGGGGCTCAACATTTTCTTCAGAGAAATTTTCCTCAAGTGCACCAACATGATGTTCTTCACGTTCTGGAATGACTTCTTCAGTAGATTCTTTGGTAGGAATGACATCCTCAGTAGCCTTTAACTTAATGGATTCCTCAGGTGGTATTTCATCTAGCACAGGAGGTAGGTGCTCTCAGATGGTCCTTGAGGAATTTGACACCCTAGATGCCAATGACATGCTTCTTCTTCGCTAGAGTGTGCAAGTTCCTCATGCCAGCATGACCAAGTCGTCGATGCCATAGCCAGCCTTCCGAAGCTTTTGCAAGTAGACATGTAGCAGGTTGTGGTCCTATAGAGAAATCAACAATATACAAATCTCCTCTCCTAAAGCCTTCGAAGACTTTGGAATTTTTAGCTTCCATGATCACAACACAACGATACTTGCCAAAGACAACAACCATATCAAGATCACAAAGCATTGAGACAGACATGAGGTTGAACTCTAAGGACTCGACAAGCATGACTTTGTCCATGTGTCGATCCTTTGAGATCGCAACCTTACCTAGACCCAATACCTTGCTTTTGCCTTTGTTAGCATAGGTGATATGCTTCAGATGTGATGGAGATAAAGTAGTGTCCATCAATAAGTTCCTGTCACCAGTCATGTGATTTGTACATCCACTGTCGAGGACCCACTCAGTGGCTTTGGGTTGATCATCCTGCAGACGAATTAGTGCATCTTACAAACTCATATACTTTAGCAGTGAAGAATATGACATCAAATTCATCAGATCAATTTCATCAAGCAATAGAACTGATATAGCAGAATAAGGACGTGAGAAATGAAAATTCATTTCTTCATGATTAGCTTGCGTCCTTTCAAGCCCATTCAAGTCTCCTGCAAATTCTTCAGACGTTTAAGTTCGTTTGGAGACCTGACCCTGCATAAGAGATTAGTTCTTATTCTTCAGCACCCACATCTGGAGGGGTGGCAAAAACTTCATCATTCTGCGAGCTCCAGAGAACTGTGGCATAGAAGCCAGTCCACTTCGTTTCACATAAGAGGGGTTAAAGTAAGCATATGAATAAGCAGAGAAATTCTTCGAGGACTTATGAACATAATGATTTGAAGAATAATGCACATATTCATGGCCCTTAGATCTTCCCTGTGAAATAGAAGTGTTAACACGATGATGTTCATATGAAGATCTGGATCCATATGAAGAATTTGATCCACGTGAGGAATTTGGTCCGTATGAGGACTTGGATCCATATGAAGAATTTTATTTGGGGTTCCTATTCTTCACAGGTGGTTTCATGATGACATTTACCTGAAGACTTTCAAGGCACCTTTTAGGAACCCGGATTTTCTTCATAGGGGGACCGTTCCTGCAGTTAGTGCCAACATATCTAGCAAATACTTCACCATTCTGATTTAGATTCAAATGACTCATCAGAAGAATATGAAGATTCACATGTAAAGCCAGATAAGTTAGATGGATCCACTGAAGGTCCCTTCGTAGCAACCATGAGTTTTTGGGATACTGCTCAGGTTTCCAGTACATCCCATCAGCATTGAGTTTCCACTCAAAGGCAATACCGTCTTTCCTAGGGTTCCTGTTGAGGATCTGCTTTTTAAGCACATCACAAAGAGCCTGATGCCCTTTGAGGCTTTTGTACATGCCTGTCACATACAATTCCTTCAGCCATGCATGGTTAGTGATACTAGTAGCATCCTTAGATGAGGAATTTGTGATAGCAGAGACAGTTGAAGAATTTTCAGCAATAGAAGCATTTGAACTTTCAGGTGAAGAATTAGGAGATTCACGTTTAATGCATTTCAAACATGGTGGACTGAATTCAACCTAAGCGGAACTAATTTGTTGAGCAAACAATGAATCGCCCTTCTGAAGATCATGATAACTCACCCTTAGCTACTCAAGATCTTGCTTTCTTTCAAGAAATTCATAAGAAAGCTTCTCATGATCAGATAAGAGAGTGTCATGATGACTCTGAAGATTATCAAATTTAGTCTGAAGTCTTTGAAGATTTTCAGTCAAAGGTTTAGTATGATCCATTTCTTCACCCAACATATCATCACTCTCATTTAGCATGTTTTGAACTTTTTCCAAATCTCTTTGTTGTTTAGTGGCAAGGGAAGCAAGTTTGGTATAACTGGGTCCAAATTCATCACCAGATTCATCATCACTGGACTCGGATAGGTAGCATTCAGTTACCTTGGCACCTTTTGCCATAAGGCATGGTGCAGAAGATGATGATTCTGGAAAAAAAGGCATAGCCTTGCGTGATTCCATGAAATCCTCAAACCAGCGATCATGATGAGTTTGATGACCTTCATAGACCTCAGAGAGTCGGTCCCAGATGAGCTTCGCATGGCTGAGATGCATAATGTTCCTGAACTGATTTTGGGACAAGCCGGAGCAGATGATGTCCTTCGCCGTGAGGTTAAGTAGAGTGTACTTGTGAATATCATCAGCTTCCACCATCTTGCATAGATCAGTAAGACCTGTAAGTGCATCTAGTGCCCCTTACTGATTTTGGTGTATTGAAGACTTATAGGTTAAAGGACTAATGCGTTTGTGAGTATACACAGGTCTATAAGTCTATGAGGAGTTTGATATTTATAGAGAAAGTCGACCCCTAAAAATGAAGTTCTTCGATTGAAGACTTTGGATCTCTGAAGACTTTCTGAAGACTTTGAAAGTGAAGAAATTGGTGTGACCGTGAAGACTTGGTATTCATTCGAGGAACATGAAGCGTGAAGACTTTTGTTTTCGTAGTTTCATTTTCTCTTTCTTGAGTCATAGGAAACACCGTACTGTTAAAGGAGGTCGAGGAAATACTAAGGAAAAATTTCCATGTGATGCTCAACTAAAAATCCTACACCTACCAATCCCTTCGAGTGAAGCCATTGGAAATCTCATACAGTTCAGTTAATTTCTTCAGTGACAGAGACGAAGTTCTTCTGGTCTCTGAGGAATTTGTCCTGACTGAGGAGTTAGGAATTCGCCAGTGCAGATTGCCTACACAGTGAGGAACATGATAGCCCTGAGGATTTTGCTACTCAAAATTCCGACCGCTGCTGTGCTATGCACCAGCTGTCCCAAAATATCTATCCACCTAACGGTCATATCATTGAAGGGCATTTATGTCTTATCATGTCGAGCTTCTCCCTAGGCTATAAATAGCCGCCCCCTACAACCACTAGTTGGTTGGCTGCTCCGAGAGAAACTGACACTTGTCATTTGAGAGCAACCCATCCTCCGAGGACTTTGAGCGAAAATCATCAAGTGAGGAAAAACCCAAAACCCAAACACCTACAAACCCCAAGTGATTGAGCATCACTTAAGATATTGATCCTGCGTGGATATGACGCTTGTTACCTTTGAAGACTGTGCTTCTTCTAGACGGTTAGGCGTCATGGTCTAGAGCATCCAAGAGGAATTGTGGATCACCGAGTGACCAAGTTTGTGAAGGTTTGGAAGTCACCTGAATACTTACCACGAGTGATTGGACAAGGTCTTTGTGACCTTAGTTCAAGGAGAATACGGTGAGGACTGGGTGTCCTGAGCTGCGTGCTCAGGACTGGGTGTTCGGGACTGTGTGTCCTCGAGTTTAAATACTCAGCCGCTCCAACCAGACAACTGAGACAGCAGTTGGAACTGGTCTACCAAATCATTGTCTTCACCAAGCTTACTGGTTCTATTCCCTCAACTCGTTCATTTCCTCATAACTGTGTTGTGTGTTTGTTCATATCTGTGTTCGAAGACTTTGACTGAAGACTTTCTCAATTTCCTCAGTTCAATTTCTTCAGTCAGTTTGTCTTCATCCTGTGTTATCCTGTGCTTACACTTCCTGTACTCTGTGTCTGTCTTCATTTCATCATGATGACTATGCTTGTATTCTGTTATGTTTACTATTGAGTACTTATTCCGCTGCTGGTAGTTCTTCGCTAAGGAATTTCCTCACCAGCAAATTCCTCAGTGAAGAATTTCATAAAAATCGCCTATTCACCCCCCTCTAGTCGATATAACGCACTTTCAATTGGTATCAGAGTGAGGTACTCCCTTGTTCTGTGTGATTTTGGTTTAACCGCCTGGAGTTTTAGTTATGTCGACCACAGGTATGATCAAGGTCTCTGCTGGGTGTCCTACCTTCGATGGGACGGACTACCCCTACTGGAAGAATAAGATGCGAATGCATCTTGAAGCAATTGATAATGATCTCTGGTATGTTGTGGAAAATGGTGTTCCCTCAGTCACACCTTCTCTGAATGCTGCTGATGTGAAGAGATTCAAGCAACTCGACTCTCAAGCGAAGAATATCATATGTGGCCATCTGAGCAAAGGAAAGTATGGCAGAGTGAGTGCTTTGGAGACAGCGAAGCTTATCTGGGATAGGTTGTCCAAAGTGAATGAAGGAGTCTCAACTCAGCGTGACTCTCGAGTTGATGTTCTTCGCAATCTCTTCAACCGCTTCAAAAGACTCGACAATGAAAATGTTCAACAAACCTTCGATCGCCTCACTGACATCTCAAATGAGCTTCAAGCACTTGGTGCCACTGACATCACCAACCATGAGGTGGTGAAGAAATTGCTGAGATCGCTTGATTCCTCATTTGACACTCTGGCATTGATGATACAAGAACATGCTGATTACAAGTCACTTGATCCCGCTGATATTCTCGAAAGGCTAAATACTCATGAATTCCAACTTGCTGAAAAGAGAGATCTCTATGGTTCAAGCTATGGCAGAACACGTGCACTGAAGGCCAAGGCAGTATCTGAGTCCGAAGATGAAGACTCTGGTAGCAGCCTTGGTGATCCTGAAGAACTAAGCCATGATCTGGCTCTACTTGTGAAGAAGTTCCAAAAGTTCTCAAGACGTGGTCGCCTTGGAAGACCCTCAAGGAGCAGTGATTCCTCATCCAGTGACTACAAGAGGAGGCTCTGCCACAAATGCAAGAAGCCTGGACATTACATTCAAGATTGTCCTCAATGGGAAAAGGAATCGTAGAAGAAGAAATACAAGGATTACAGTTTTGATGATGCGAAGAAAAAGAAGAAATCCACAAAATCATCATCATTAAAATCCTCAAGGCCTTCATATCACAAGAAGAGCAGCTCCAAGAAGGTCAGGGCATTCATTGGCAAAGAAATGGACTCTGAGGCTGAATCTGAAGAAAATGAGGAAGAGGAGTCATCTGAGGAGTCCGAATCCGGAGTGGCAAGCCTAGCTCTCGCTACTGCATTCGTCAGCAAGTCTATCTTCAACACTGAAGAAAATGACCTCACCAACAAAGCTGATGAAGGGTATGATGACTACGCTCCCACCTATTGCTTCATGGCAAAGGGTGCCAAGGTACTCAAATATACCTCATCTGAATCAAGTGAGAATGAATCTGATGAAAACCTTAAGCCCAGCTATTCTAAACTTGCTAAGATTGATGTAAAACAACAAAGGGCCTTAGAAAAGGTTCAAAATATGCTAGACAAAAGTGATGATATGTTGGGTGAAGAAATGGATCACACTAAAGCCTTGACTGAAAATCTTCAGAGATTTCAGACTAGGTTTGACAATCTTCAAAGTCATCATAACACTCTCTTATCCGATCATGAGAAGCTTTCTTATGAATTTCTTCAAAGAAAGCAAGATCTTGAAAAGCTAAGGGTGAGTTATGAAGATCTTCAGAAGGAGCGCGATTCATTACTTGCTCAACATATCAGCGCTTCTCAGGAAGAATTTGTTCCTCCATGTTTGGAATGCATTGAACGTGAATCTGCTAATTCTTCACCTGAATGTTCAAATGCTGCTAATGTTTCAAATTCTTCACATGCCTCTGCTATCACTAATTCCTCATCTGAGGACATTGCTACTATCACTGACGATGCAGGGCTGAAGGAATTGTACACGACAGGCATGTACAAAAGCCTCAAAGGGCATCGGGCTCTTTGTGATGTGCTTAAAAAGCAGATCCTCAATAGGAACCCTAGGAAAGAGGGTATTGCCTTTGAGAGGAAACTCAATGCTGATGGTACATATTGGAAGCCTGAGCAGTACCCCAAAACTACATGGGTTGCTGCAAAGGGACCTCCAATTGATCCATCTAACTTATATGGATTTGCATGCGAATCTCCTCGTTCTGATGACGATCCATTTGACTCCAACTATAAACTATTCAAAAATCAGAATGGTGAAGTATTTGCTAGATATGTTGGCACTAACTGCAGGAACAGCTCCCCTATGAAGAAAATCTGGGTTCCCAAAAGATGCCTTGAAAATCTTCAGGTGAATGTCATCATGACGCCACCTGTGAAGAATAGGAACCCCAGATCAAATTCTTCATATGGACCAAATTCTTCATATGGATCATATTCCTCAAAAGGATCAAAGTCCTCATATGAACATCATCGTGCTAACACGTCTGTTTCGCAGGGAAGATTTAAGGATTATGGATATGTGCATTATTCTTCAAATCATTATGTCCATAAGTCCTCGAAGAATTTCTCTGCTTACTCTTATGCCTACTCTAACCCCTCTTATGTAAAACGAAATGGACTGGCTTCTATGCCATCCTTCTCGTATGGAGCTCACAGAATGATGAACTCTTTGCCACCCCTTCAGATGTGGGTGGTGAAGAAAAAGAACTAATCTCTTCTGTTGGGTCAGGTCTCCAGACGTACGTAATCGTCTGAAGAATTTGCTGGAGACCTAAGCATGCCTGATAGGACGCAGGCTAATCATGAAGAAATGAACTTTCATTTCTCACGTCCTCATATTGCTTTATCTGTTCTTTTGCTTGATGAAATTGATCTGATGAATTTATGTCATATTCTGTTGGAAATATGCCCTAGAGGCAATAATAAAATGGTTATTATTATATTTCTTTGTTCATGATAATTGTCTATTGTTCATGCTATAATTGTGTTATCCGGAAATCGTAATACATGTGTGAATACATAGACCACAACCCGTCCCTGGTGAGCCTCTAGTTGACTAGCTCATTGATCAAAAGATAGTCATGGTTTCCTGACTATGGACATTGGATGTCATTGATAACGGGATCACATCATTAGGAGAATGATGTGATGGACAAGAACCAATCCTAAGCATAGCTCAAAGATCGTGTAGTTCGTTTGCTGTAGCTTTTCCGAATGTCAAGTATTATTTCCTTAGACCATGAGATTGTGCAACTCCCGGATACCGTAGGAGTGCCTTGGGTGTGCCAAACGTCACAACTTAACTGGGTGACTATAAAGGTACATTACAGGTATCTCCGAAAGTGTCTGTTGGGTTGGCACGAATCGAGACTAGGATTTGTCACTCCGTATGACGGAGAGGTATCTCTGGGCCCACTCGGTAATGCATCATCATAATGAGCTCAATGTGACCAAGTGGTTGATCACGGGATCATGCATTACGGCACGAGTAAAGTGACTTGCCGGTAACGAGATTGAACTAGGTATTGGGATACCGATGATCGAGTCTCGGGCAAGTAACGTACCGATTCACAAAGGGAATTGTATACGGATTGATTGAATCCTCGACATCGTGGTTCATCCGATGAGATCATCGTGGAGCATGTGGGAGCCAACATGGGTATCCAGATCCCGCTATTGGTTATTGACCGGAGAGGCACCTCGGTCATGTCTGCATGTCTCCCGAACCCGTAGGGTCTACACACTTAAGGTTCGGTGACGCTAGGGTTGTAGAGATATTAGCATACAGTAACCCGAAAGTTTTTCGAAGTCCCGGATGAGATCCCGGACGTCACGAGGAGTTCTGGAATGGTCCGGAAGTGAAGATTTATATATAGGAAGTCAAGTTTCGGCCATCGGGAAAGTTTCGGGGGTAATCGGTATTGTACCGGGACCATCGAAAGGGTCCCGGGAGTCCATCGGGTGGGGCCACCTATCCCGGAGGGCCCCATGGGCTGAAGACGGAGGGGAACCAGTCCCTAGTGGGCTGGTGCGCCCCCCTTGGGCCTCCCCCTGCGCCTAGGGTTGGAAACCCTAGGGGTGGGGGGCGCCACCCTTGCCTTGGGGGGCAAGGCACCCCTTGGCCGCCGCCCCCCTAGGAGATTGGATCTCCTAGGGCCGCCCCCCCTAGGCACCCTATATATACTGGGGGGAGGGAGGGCAGCCGCACCCAAGCCCCTGGCCTCTCCCTCTCCCTCCCGTGACACTCCTCGGTCTCCCTACGCTTGGCGAAGCCCTGTCGAGATCACCGTTGCTTCCACCACCACGCCGTCGTGCTGCTGGATCTTCATCAACCTCTCCTTCCCCCTTGATGGATCAAGTTGGAGGAGACGTCCTCCCAACCGTACATGTGTTGAACGCGGAGGTGCCGTCCGTTCAGCACTAGGTCATCGGTGATTTGGATCACGTCGAGTACGACTCCATTAACCCCGTTCTCTTGAACGCTTCCGCGCGCGATCTACAAGGGTATATAGATGCACTCCTCTCTCCCTCGTTGCTAGATGACTCCATAGATTGATCTTGGTGATGCGTAGAAAATTTTAAAATTCTGCTAAGTTCCCCAACAGTGGCATCATGAGCTAGGTCTATGCATAGTTACTATGCACGAGTAGAACACAAAGCAGTTGTGGGCGTCGATATTGTCAATTATCTTACCGTTACTAGTCTTATCTTGATTCGGCGGCATTGTGGGATGAAGCAGCCCGGACCAACCTTACACGTACGCTTACGTGAGACCGGTTCCACCAACTAACATGCACTAGTTGCATAAGGTGGCTGGCGGGTGTCTGTCTCTCCCACTTTAGTTGGATCGGATTCGATGAACAGGGTCCTTATGAAGGATAAATAGAAATTGGCAATTCATGTTGTGGTCTTGGCGTAGGTAAGAAACTTCTTGCTAGAAACCTATAGCAGCCACGTAAAAACTTGCAACAACAATTAGAGGACGTCTAACTTGTTTTTGCAGCAAGTGTTTTGTGATGTGATATGGCCAAAGGATGTGATGAATGATATATGTGATGTATGAGATGATCATGTTCTTGTAATAGGAATCACGACTTTCATGTCGATGAGTATGACAACCGGCAGGAGCCATAGGAGTTGTCTTTATTTATTTATGACCTGCATGTCAACATAAACGTCATGTAATTACTTTACTTTATTGCTAAAGTGTTAGCCATAGTAGTAGAAGTAATAGATGACGACACAACTTCAAGAAGACACGATGATGGAGATCATGATGATGGAGATCATGGTGTCATGCCGGTGACAACGATGATCATGGAGCCCTGAAGATGGAGATCAAAAGGAGCAAATGATATTGGCCATATCATGTCACTATTTGATTGCATGTGATGTTTATCATGTTTTACATGTTATTTGCTTAGAACGACGGTAGCTTAAATAAGATGATCCCTCGTAATAATTTCAAGAAAGTGTTCCCCCTAACTGTGCACTGCTGCTAAGGTTCGTTGTTTCGAAGCACCACGTGATGATTGGGTGTGATATATTCTAACGTTCGAATACAACGGGTGTAAGCCAGATTTACACACGCAATACACTTAGGTTGACTTGACGAGCCTAGCATGTACAGACATGGCCTCAAAACATGGAAGACTGAAAGGTCGAGCATGAGTCGTATAGGAGATACGATCAACATGAAGATGTTCACCGATGTTGGCTAGTCCGTCTCACGTGATGATCGGACACGGCCTAGTTAACTCGGATCATGTTTCACTTAGATGACTGGAGGGATGTCTATCTAAGTGGGAGTTCATTGAGTAATTTGATTAGATGAACTTAATTATCATGAACTTAGTCTAAAATCTTTACAATATGTCTTGTAGATCAAATGGCCCACGTTGTCCTCAACTTCAACGCGTTCCTAGAGAAAACCAAGCTGAAAGATGATGGCAGCAACTATACGGACTGGGTCCAGAACCTGAGGATCATCCTCATAGCTGCCAAGAAAGATTATGTCCTAGAAGCACCGCTAGGTGACGCACCTATCCTAGAGAACCAAGACTTTATGAACGCTTGGCAGTCACGTGCCAATGATTACTCCCTCGTTCAGTGCGGCATGCTTTACAGCTTAGAGCCGGGGCTCCAAAAGCGTTTTGAGAGACACGGAGCATATGAGATGTTCGAAGAGCTGAAAATGGTTTTCCAAGCTCATGCCCGGGTCGAGAGATATGAAGTCTCCGACAAGTTCTTCGGTTGTAAGATGGAGGAAAATAGTTCTGTCAGTGAGCACATACTCAAAATGTCTGGGTTGCATAACCGCTTGACTCAGCTGGGAGTTAATCTCCCGGATGACGCGGTCATTGACAGAATCCTTCAGTCGCTTCCACCGAGCTACAAGAGCTTTGTGATGAACTTCAATATGCAGGGGATGGAAAAGACCATTCCTGAGGTATATTCAATGCTTAAATCAGTGGAGGTAGAAATCAAAAAGGAACATCAAGTGTTGATGGTGAATAAAACCACTAAGTTCAAGAAAGGCAAGGGTAAAAAGAACTTCAAGAAGGACGGCAAGGGAGTTGCCGTGCCCGGTAAGCAAGCTGTCAGGAAGAAGCCAAAGAATGGACCCAAGCTTGAGACTGGGTGTTTTTATTGCAAGGGAAGTGGTCACTGGAAGCAGAACTACCCCAAATACTTAGCGGACAAGAAGGCCGGCAACACTAAAGGTATATGTGATATACATGTAATTGATGTGTACCTTACCAGTACTCGTAGTAGCTCCTGGGTATTTGATACTGGTGCGGTTGCTCACATTTGTAACTCAAAGCAGGAGCTGCGGAATAAGCGGAGACTAGCGAAGGACAAGGTGACGATGCGCGTTGGGAATGGTTCCAAGGTCGATGTGATCGCCGTCGGCATGCTACCTCTACATTTACCTACGGGATTAGTTTTAAACCTCAATAATTGTTATTTAGTGCTAGCTTTGAGCATGAACATTGTATCAGGATCTCGTTTAATTCGAGATGGCTACTCATTTAAATCCAAGAATAATGGTTGTTCTATTTATATGAGAGATATGTTTTATGGTCATGCTCCGATCGTGAATGGTTTATTCTTAATGAATCTCGAGCGTAATGCTACATATATTCATAGTGTGAATACCAAAAGATGTAAGGTTGATAATCATAGTCCCACATACTTGTGGCACTGCCGCCTTGGTCACATAGGTGTCAAACGCATGAAGAAGCTCCATGCAGATGGACTTTTAGAGTCTCTTGATTACGAATCATTTGACACATGCGAACCATGCCTCATAGGTAAAATGACCAAGACTCCATTCTCAGGAACAATGGAGCGAGCAACCAACTTATTGGAAATCATACATACTTATGTGTGCGGTCCAATGAGTGTTGAGGCTCGCGGTGGCTATCGTTATGTTCTCACCCTCACTGATGACTTGAGTAGATATGGGTATGTCTACTTAATGAAACACAAGTCTGAGACCTTTGAAAAGTTCAAGGAATTTCAGAGTGAGGTTGAGAATCAACGTGACAAGAAAATCAAGTTCTTGCGATCAGATCGTGGGGGAGAATACCTGAGTCACGAATTTCGCACACACTTAAGAAAATGTGGAATAGTTTCACAACTCACGCCGCCTGGAACACCTCAGCGTAATGGTGTGTCCGAACATCGTAATCGCACTCTATTGGATATGGTGCGATCTATGATGTCTCTTACCGATTTACCGCTGTCATTTTGGGGCTATGCTTTAGAGACTGCCGCATTCACTTTAAATAGGGCTCCGTCGAAATCCTTTGAGATGACATCGTATGAATTATGGTTTGGGAAGAAACCTAAGTTGTCGTTTCTAAAAGTTTGGGGATGCGATGCTTATGTCAAGAAACTTCAACCTGAAAAGCTCGAACCCAAGTCGAAAAAATGCGTCTTCATAGGATACCCTAAAGAAACTGTTGGGTATACCTTCTACCTCAGATCCGAAGGCAAGATCTTTGTTGCCAAGAATGGGTCCTTTCTAGAGAAAGAGTTTCTCTCGAAAGAAATAAGTGGGAGGAAAGTAGAACTTGATGAAGTATTACCTCTTGAACCGGTAAGTGGCATAGCTCAAGAAAATATTCCTGAGGTGCCTGCACCGACTAGAGAGGAAGTTAATGATGATGATCATGAAACTTCAGATCAAGTTATTGCCGAACTTCGTAGTTCCACGAGGACACGTTCCGCACCAGAGTGGTACGGCAACCCTGTCTTGGAAATCATGTTGTTAGACAACGGTGAACCTTCGAACTATGAAGAAGCGATGGTGGGCCTGGATTCTGACAAATGGCTGGAAGCCATGAAATCCGAGATAGGATCCATGTATGAAAACGAAGTGTGGACTTTGACTGACTTGCCCGATGATCGGCGAGCCATAGAAAATAAATGTATCTTTAAGAAGAAGACAGACGCGGATGGTAATGTGACCATCTATAAAGCTCGGCTTGTCGCTAAGGGTTATCGACAAGTTCAAGGGGTTGACTACGATGAGACTTTCTCACTCGTAGCGAAGCTGAAGTCCGTCCGAATCATGTTAGCAATTGCCGCATTCTATGATTATGAGATATGGCAAATGTACGTCAAAACGGCATTCCTTAATGGTTTCCTTAAGGAAGAATTGTATATGATGCAGCCGGAAGGTTTTGTCGATCCTAAGAATGCTGACAAGGTGTGCAAGCTCCAACGCTCGATTTATGGGCTGGTGCAAGCATCTCGGAGTTGGAACATTCGTTTTGATGAGATGATCAAAGTGTTTGGGTTTATGCAGACTTATGGAGAAGCCTGCATTTATAAGAAAGTGAGTGGGAGCTCTGTAGCATTTCTCATATTGTATGTGGATGACATACTGTTGATGGGAAATGATATAGAATTCTTGGAAAGCATAAAGGCCTACTTGAACAAGTGTTTTTCAATGAAGGACCTTGGAGAAGCTGCTTATATATTAGGCATCAAGATCTATAGAGATAGATCGAGACGCCTCATTGGTCTTTCACAGAGTACGTACCTTGACAAGATATTGAAGAAGTTCAAAATGGATCAGTCAAAGAAGGGGTTCTTTCCTGTATTGCAAGGTACGAGATTGAGCACGGCTCAATGCCCGACCACGGCAGAAGATAGAGAAAAGATGAGTGTCGTCCCCTATGCCTCGGCCATAGGGTTTATCATGTATGCTATGCTGTGTACTAGACCTGATGTAAACCTTGCCGTAAGTTTGGTAGGAAGGTACCAAAGTAATCCCGGCATGGAACACTGGACAGCGGTCAATTGTATCCTGAAGTACCTGAAAAGGACTAAGGACATGTTTCTCGTGTATGGAGGTGACGAAGAGCTCGTCGTAAAGGGTTACGTCAATGCTAGCTTCGACACAGATCTGGATGACTCTAAGTCACAAACCGGATACGTGTATATTTTGAATGGTGGGGCAGTAAGCTGGTGCAGTTGCAAGCAAAGCGTTGTGGCGGGATCTACATGTGAAGCGGAGTACATGGCAGCCTCTGAGGCAGCACAAGAAGCAGTCTGGGTGAAGGAGTTCATTACCGACCTAGGAGTCATACCCAATGCATCGGGCCCGATGACTCTCTTCTGTGACAACACTGGAGCTATTGCCCTTGCCAAGGAGCCCAGGTTTCACAGGAAGACCAGGCATATCAAGCGTCGCTTCAACTCCATTCGTGAAAGTGTTCAAAATGGAGACATAGAGATTTGTAAAGTACATACGGACCTGAATGTGGAAGATCCGTTGACTAAACCTCTCCCTAGAGCAAAACATGAACAACACCAGAACTGCATGGGTGTTCGATTCATCACAATGTAACTAGAATATTGACTCTAGTGCAAGTGGGAGACTGTTGGAAATATGCCCTAGTGGCAATAATAAAATGGTTATTATTATATTTCTTTGTTCATGATAATTGTCTATTGTTCATGCTATAATTGTGTTATCCGGAAATCGTAATACATGTGTGAATACATAGACCACAACATGTCCCTGGTGAGCCTCTAGTTGACTAGCTCGTTGATCAAAAGATAGTCATGGTTTCCTGACTATGGACATTGGATGTCATTGATAACGGGATCACATCATTTGGAGAATGATGTGATGGACAAGACCCAATCCTAAGCATAGCTCAAAGATCGTGTAGTTCGTTTGTTGTAGCTTTTCCGAATGTCAAGTATCATTTCCTTAGACCATGAGATTGTGCAACTCCTGGATACCGTAGGAGTGCCTTGGGTGTGCCAAACGTCACAATGTAACTGGGTGACTATAAAGGTACATTACAGGTATCTCTGAAAGTGTCTGTTGGGTTGGCACGAATCGAGACTGGGATTTGTCTCTCCATATGACGGAGAGGTATCTCTGGGCCCACTCGGTAATGCATCATCATAATGAGCTCAATGTGACCAAGTGGTTGATCACGGGATCATGCATTACGGCACGAGTAAAGTGACTTGCCGGTAACGAGATTGAACTAGGTATTGGGATACCGACGATCGAGTCTCGGGCAAGTAACGTACCGATTCACAAAGGGAATTGTATACGGATTGATTGAATCCTCGACATCGTGGTTTATCCGATGAGATCATCGTGGAGCATGTGGGAGCCAACATGGGTATCTAGATCCCGCTGTTGGTTATTGACCGGAGAGACATCTCGGTCATGTCTGCATGTCTCCCGAACCCGTAGGGTCTACACACTTAAGGTTCGGTGATGCTAGGGTTGTAGAGATATTAGCATACGGTAACCCGAAAGTTGTTCGGAGTCCCGGATGAGATCCCGAACGTCACGAGGAGTTCCGGAATGGTCCGGAGGTGAAGATTTATATATAGGAAGTCAAGTTTCGGCCATCGGGAAAGTTTCGGGGGTAATCGGTACTGTACCGGGACCACCGGAAGGGTCCCGGGGGTCCACCGGGTGGGGCCACCTATCCCGGAGGGACCCATGGGCTGAAGTCGGAGGGGAACCAGCCCCTAGTGGGCTGGTGCGCCCCCCTTGGGCCTCTCCCTGTGCCTAGGGTTGGAAACCCTAGGGGTGGGGGGCGCCACCCTTGCCTTGGGGGGCAAGGCACCCCTTGGCCGCCACCCCCCTAGGAGATTGGATCTCCTAGGGCCGCCCCCCCTAGGCACCCTATATATAGTTGGGGGAGGGAGGGAAGCCGCACCCAAGCCCCTGGCCTCTCCCTCTCCCTCCCGTGACACTCCTCCGTCTCCCTACGCTTGGCGAAGCCCTGTCGAGATCACCGTTGCTTCCACCACCACGCCATCGTGCTACTGGATCTTCATCAACCTCTCCTTCCCCCTTGCTGGGTCAAGTTGGAGGAGACGTCTTCCCAACCGTACGTGTGTTGAACGCGGAGGTGCCGTCCGTTCGGCACTAGGTCATCGGTGATTTGGATCATGTCGAGTACGACTCCATCAACCCCGTTCTCTTGAACGCTTCCGCGCGCGATCTACAAGGGTATGTAGATGCACTCCTCTCTCCCTCGTTGCTAGATGACTCCATAGATTTATCTTGGTGATGCATAGAAAATTTTAAAATTCCGCTACGTTCCCCAACATATTCTTCACTGATGAAGTATATGAGTTTGTAAGTTGCACTAATTCATCTGCAGGATGATCAACCCAAAGCCACTGAGTGGGTCCTCGATAGTGGATGTACAAATCACATGACTAGTGACAAGAATCTATTGATGGATGCTCCATTATCTCTGTCGCATCTGAAGCATATCATCTTTGCTGACAAAGGCAGAAGTTAGGTATTGGGTCTAGGTAAGGTTGCAATCACAAAGGATCGACACATGGACAAAGTCATGCTTGTTGAGTCCCTAGGATACAACCTTATGTTTGTCTCAGTGCTTTGTGATCTTGATATGGTTGTTGTCTTTGGCAAGTACCGTTGTGTTGTGGTTATGGAAGCTGACAATTCCAAAGTCTTCGAAGGCTTTAGGAGAGGAGATCTGTATATTGTTGATTTCTCTACAGGACCACAACCAGCCGTGTGTCTACTTGCAAAAGCTTCAGAAGGCTGGCTCTGGCATCGACAACTTGGTCATGCAGGCATGAGGAATTTGCACACGCTTGCGAAGAAGAAGCATGTCATTGGCATCGAGAATGTCAAATTCCTCAAGGATCACCTATGCGGAGCTTGTGAAGCTGGGAAGATGACGAAGGCCAAGCATCCAGCAAAGACTATCATGACCACTACTCGCCCATTTGAATTGCTTCACATGGATCTCTTCGGTCCTAATCATTATTCTTCTATTTCAAATGAAGCATCTCAATATGGCTTTGTTATTGTTGATGACTACTCTCGTTATACATGGGTACACCTTGTTACTTACAAACATGAAGTGCAGGAGGTCTTCAAACGATTTTCCTCGAGGGCTTCAACCAACTTTGGTGCGAAGATCAAGCACATCAGAAGTGACAATGGCACTAAGTTCAAGAATTCTGGTCTCGTTGACTATCTTGATGAACCTGGTATTACTCATGAGTTATCTGCTCCTTACACTCCTCAGTAGAACGGCGTCGTGGAGCGCAAGAACAGGACTCTTGCTGAGATGGCTCGCACTATGCTTGATGAATACAAAACGCCTTGTCATTTCTGGACTGAGGCAATTGATACTACGTGCCATATCATCAACAGAGTATATCTTCACAAATTCTTCAAGAAGACTGCCTATGAACTCCTCACTAATAAGAAACCCAATGTAAGTTATTTCAAAGTCTTCGGTGCTAAATGTTGGATTAAAGATCCTCATCACAACTCAAAATTTGCACCGAAAGCACATGAAGGTTTTATGCTTGGTTACGGAAAGGACTCACACACCTACAGAGTCTTCAACAACGTTCTTCACAAGGTTGTTGAAACTATAGATGTGCGGTTCGATGAAACTAATGGCTCGCAAAGAGAGCACCTACCTACTGTGATAGATGAACCAGCACCTGAGGAAACTATCAAGTTCAAGGCTACTGAGGATGTCATTCCCACTGAAGAATCTGCTGAAGAATTCATTCCAGAACATGAAGAACGTCGAGCTAATGCACCTGAATAAAATACTGAAGAAAATGGTGCTGAAGAGAATGCTGATCAAATTCTTCAACTACAACCAGCTCATCCTCGCATTGCAAAAGCAGTGCAAGTTGAAAAGATCATCAATGACATCAAAGCGCCAGGTCCTCTCACACGCTCAAAAGCTTCACATTTGTCTAACTTTTGTGGGCACTATGCTTTTGTCTCTATTACAGAGCCCACTAAGGTAGATGAAGCATTTCTGGAGCCTGAGTGGATTCAGGCCATGCAAGAAGAATTACATCAGTTTGAGCTCAATAATGTCTGGGAACTGGTCAAACGTCCAGATCCTCGCAAGCACAATATCATCGGCACAAAGTGGATCTACCGCAACAAGCAAGATGAAAATGGCCTTGTGATGAGGAATAAGGCACGGCTTGTAGCTCAAGGCTACACACAGGTTAAAGGAATTGATTTCGATGAAACTTTTGCACCTGTTGCTAGACTTGAGGCTATTCGCATATTACTTGCTTATGCTAACCATCATGATATCACTTTATATCAAATGGATGTGAAAAGTGCATTCCTCAATGGTAAGCTTGAGGAAGAAGTATATGTTGCTCAACCCCCAGGTTTTGAAGATCCAAAGAATCCTGACAAAGTCTTCAGACTCAACAAGGCCCTCTATGGCCTCAAGCAGGCCCCATGGGCGTGGTATGATACTTTGAAGGAATTCCTCATGACGAAAGGCTTAAAACCCGGTTCACTCGACCCTACTCTTTTCACTAAATCTTATGATGGTGAATTGTTTGTGTGCCAAATATATGTTGATGATATTATCTTTGGCTGTACTGACCAACGTTATAGTGATGAATTTACCTATATGATGAGTGAAGAATATCAAATGTCTATGATGGGAGAGCTGAACTTCTTCTTAGGACTTCAAATTCGTCAACAACGCAATGGCATATTCATATCTCAGGAGAAATACCTCAAGGATGTACTGAGGAAATTCGGCATGCAAGATTGCAAAGGCGTCAAAATTCCTATGCCCACAAATGGCCATTTGTGCACTGATGAAAACGGTATTGACTTTGATCATAAGGTATACCGCTCCATAATTGGTTCTTTATTGTACTTATGTGCATCTAGGCCAGATATAATGCTTAGTGTTTGCATGTGTGCCCGATTTCAAGCTATACCGAAGGAATCACACCATAAGGCTGTGAAGCATATTCTTCGATATCTAGCTCACACACCAACACTTGGATTATGGTACCCCAAGGGCTCGGCTTTTGATCTCATTGGATATTCTGACTCTGACTATGCTGGTGATCGTGTGGACCGCAAGTCAACATCTGGTACATGTCATTTCCTCGGACGATCTTTGGTCTGTTGATCCTCGAAGAAACAGAACTGCGTATCACTATCTACTGCTGAAGCTGAGTGTATTGCCGCTGGTTCTTGCTGTGCCCAATTGCTATGGATGAAGCAAACTCTCAAGGACTATGGCGTCAACATGAAGAATGTGCCTCTCTACTGTGACAATGAGAGTGCCATCAAGATTGCTCACAACCCAGTTCAGCACTCGAAGACAAAGCACATTCAGATTCATCATCATTTTCTTTGTGATCATGTGTTGAAGGGCGACATTTCTATTGAGCATGTGAAGACTGAAGAATAGCTAGCTGATATCTTCACAAAGCCCTTGTATGAGAAGAGATTTAGCAAGTTGCGGTGTGAGCTAAATATCCTAGAATCTTCGAATGTTCTTTGAAAAGGACACTCATCCTAACACTTATGCAAAATTGATGACTTAGATGTGCAACACATGAAGAAACGTTTTTCTTTAATTCAATGAAGAACAACACTCTTAGTGTGAAGAAATTAACGAAGAATTTGATGCTTAGAACCCTACAGTAATTGTACGCGGTGTCTGAAATCATCATTCTTATACGGTGGGTCACGCCACCACCAAAAGTTGAAATTCCTCAATTATTCATATTCTTCAACTTTGCATTGTCTTCACTGCTTCCGTCGTTTTTCTTCATTGACTATATATATATATATATATATATATATATATATATATATATATATATATATATATATATATATATATATATATATATATAAGTTTATGTCCTCTATAGCATTCACTTATTGCTAATTCTTCAAGTTGGTTTTTCTGCTAAGTGAATGTGATCGGACCCTTCCCCCTCTATTCTATACTTAACCCAATCTATTCACAAATTCTTCATGTGCGTTCTATTTGAAACTCGTTCAAAATCTTCACTGTGTCCTTGTCAGCTGAAGAAATTGCGAACGGAACTTTAAAACCTATCTTATCTAAATTTTCAGCTTTGCCGCTCAAACCGTTCTGCATCCCACGTTATACTTATCCACTCACCCACGATCTAACACGATCTCCACCTCTCACTACGTGGGTGACACATGTCATGCGAATGAGAAGGGTCAGGGGCATGTTCGTCCAATTTCTTCGGGCAAGCAGTTTTTCACCATGGCTATAAGTACCCCTCCTTCCCTTCGTCACTTCTTTTACTCTGCTCGGCCTCTCTCTCTAGCTCGAGCTTCTCAAACCCTAGCACCGTTGCTACTTCATCGCCTCCGGTGAGGAAGAGCTTCACTGCCTCGACCTTGTCACCGACGTACTCGCGCCGACCGCGGAAATCTTCACTCCGCCGCCGCCATAGCCGTCTTCCTCCGCCGAGTTAGGGCGTGGAAGATCTACACAGACGAACTTCATCTCTACACCTCACTGTTCGTCGTGTTCTTCGTTCGGGGTAATTAAAAGTTACTTTTACTGCCCTTGTTGATTCGAATGATTATCTACAAAATCTTCAAAGGTGTTTTTCTTCATAGTTTCACACACTAAACACCTCACAAGTCATCTGCTCTTGATTCGTTTCTCTAAGCATTATTTTTCTTCAAGATTCCTCAGTTGTGTGGATCTTCGATCTATACAACTCTGGAACCTAAGACAAAGAACGCTTAGTGAAATTCTTCAAGACTCATCTGGTCAAATTCCTCAAACTTGTTCTTTTTGAAAAACCTTCTGAGAACGCATATGACCTCTCGAAATTCCTCGCAACTATACTCTGTTCACAGGTACTCATGTCAGCTGCTGAATCACTAGGTTCTCATCAACTTAACTCATTTGCAGCATTCCTCAAAGAAAAGTTGCATACTTATTCAGAGAATTCGATTGTTCAAATTCCTCAACTGAAGAAAATGGCTGATGGTAAAAGGCCACAGAAAGGAGGAAAGAAGCCTGTGGTCATGACTGCCTTTGAAATCCCTGAGGACATATACAAAGATTACTGCACTCCTGATGAGGCCAAGTTTGGAAAAGAGGACAAAAATCAGCGCAAGGTGCGCATACAGAGGATAGAAAGGAGATGGGCAAGAGAATGGAGGAGTACAGGTATGTAACTCCAAAATACATGAAGAAATTCGCACTCAATCCTCTATTCCCAAGAGCTCCATTGGCACCTGGCCAAATCGCTGATCCACCAGCCTCAAGCGCGGTGAGGACTATCCTGATGAATGGGCCAAGCGCCAAGCCAAGTTGGCTAAGCAAGCCAAAGAAGCAGTGAGGAAATTCAATGAAGACTCTGCTGCTGCTGCCTCTGCTGAGGCCTTTGGTCAAGCCAAAGAAGGCTATGTCAAAGAAGCCTGCGCGCAAGCCAAGTGCTTCACAAACAATGCCCTCAAGGCCAAGTTCCTCAGCAATGCCCTCACGGACAGAATCCTCAAAGCCCTCATGGCCAATTCCTCATGCTTCTCACGTTCCTCCAAAGTCCTCAGCTCCTCCGCCAAAGCCCTCAGTTGTTCCGACTAAATCCTCAGCACCTGTGCATCTCGCCTCGTGCCAAAGGACTGCATGCATCTCCGTTGCCTTAGGTGTCTCAGCTAGTTCCTCAGCTGCACCAAGTTCCTCAGTTGGCCCCTCACTGCTGAAGACAAAGTCAACTGCTGGACACGGTCCTCGACCAAGTCCTCAAAAGAAACAAGTCGCTTTCCAAGTGTCGTCTGAAGAACACGAAGCTGATGATGATGAACTTGCAGAAATCATCAGAGACAGGCAAGTCAGGGCCGCTAGAGCCAAAGGAACAGAGGTGCCACTGCTTTTGGATCCCAAGTTGATCCTCGACCACATTGATGTTTGGCACAAGGACTCCAACACTCCCATGCCTGACTTCAAGCTGACTCCTGGCCAAAGTTACATGCTGACCCACTTCATTCAAGAAGAAAAGTGGAAATTTGAGAAGGCCAGGAAGATCAAGAAAGCGCAGTATAAGAAAGAGCGCTATCTGAAGAAAAATGTTATCTCTATGACAACTGAAGAACTTGTCACTATTCAGACTGAGATCAAGAAACTCAGTGATGACTTTGACGCATATCGCGCTGATTGGCTTAGAGCCAAGGTTCGTTTTGTGAAACTTGCGGATAACTTCACGTCAAATGTTGCAACCCCAACGCAACAGGAAATTCCTCAGGCTGAAGCATCTGCTTAGCCTACTGAAGAAAATGCCAGCACCGCTGATGACAATCAGGCTGCTGAAGAAAATGTGAGTTCCAGGGCTGATGACTGCATTCCAGCCGCTGAAGAAATTGCCAGGGCACCCACTAGTGGTGCGCCTGAAGAAAATGAAGAACTCGGGGCAACTGCATCAGTTGTGCCTGAAGAAAATCAACCAGATTCCTTAGCTGCTCCTGCACCAACTTCAACTCCAATCCTTCCATCTGCATCAGATGTGAAGAAGACCAAGGCTGCAGAGTGTGCTGCAGTGAAGAAAAGGAAAGCATCAGCTGCTTCAGATTCTTCAGCTCCGAAGAAAATGAAGTCTATGACAAGTTCATTTGCAAATCCCATTGATGTTGTTCCCATCTCAACCAGGCCATCAAAGGACCTTGTTCCTTTTGATGAAGAATATGTGATCCCCGACGGATCAGATGAAGAAACTCCTTCTGCTGCTTCGTCAGAGCAGATTGATGAAGAAATTGAAGTGGATGCAATCCCTTCAACACCTGTCATCTCCTCGCCCATGCCTCAGTTCACAGCTGAAGAGGCTGGCATTGAAGAAATGGAAGATGAAGATGTGGACGTTGGCTGCTCCACACCCGTAGTCAGTGATGAATTCTGGGAAAGTCAGCATCCAAACTCTCCAATGTTCACACCGCTGCAACAAATACCTCAGTCGCCTGCACCAACTGTTCAAATGGGCTCTGAAGAAACTCATCCCACTGCATCTGTACATGAGGAAATTCTAGCCACTAGCGCTGAAGAAACTGCTGCTGCTGAACAACCAACGACGCAGACTGCCACTAAGGAGGAACCAGAAATTCCTCAGCCTGAAGAACCTGCAATTGAGATTCCTGGGGTCGTGATGCAACTCACTGACACTCCTCTACCGAAGCCAAAGGATCCATTCTCACGCAAGCAAAAGTTCAAGGCTGATGATTTCTTCAGCGAGCATGTATTCTTCGAAGATTATAACCCATATAACTCTGCTCGCATTAGGAAGAGGCATTTCTGGACTACTAGTCAAGCCAATTTCTATTCCTCAATGTTGTTCAACAAGGAGAAAATCTTCTACCATGAGCATATTCCTCACGTGGATATGGAATCTCTACCGTGCTTCGCACCAGTCCTCAGTGTTCTTCACGATGCTGGACTGCTAAACTTTTGCTCTGACATCTGCGATTGGAATGAAGAACTGATTCTTCAATTCTATGCAACGCTGCACATCACCGGAGATGCTGAAGATGTGAATTCATGGGTGTTGGACTGGATGTCTGAAAACACTCACTACACTGCACCAGCCTCTGAATTGCTTCGTGCTCTACCACTCAGTCCTCCCCTTGAAGACGCTCGCTACATCTACAGCGAATCTGAACTCACACATCATTACATGCAGGTGCTGATGAAACCTTTGAAGCCAGGTCAAGCACCAAGAACCAAATTCCTCATGAAGGAATTGCTGTACGTGCCCAGAACTGTCTATCGTATTCTTACGAGGACAATCAGTCCTATCAAAGGCCACGACTCATCTGATGAGGAAATTGTTGGCATCATGAAGAATCTGGTATTCAACATCGTTCATGGCATTCCTGTCAATTATCACGATTTCTTCATGAGGACTATGGCAAATGTTGCATTGTCTCCGTTTGAGCTGAAGCCTTATGCACCTTGGATTATGAGATTCCTCAGAACAAGGTCTTCACTCAACTACAAAGCTGATTTCCAGAATCACCTTAGCTACTTGCCCCCAATTGAAGTCCTTAAGCAGACATATTCCTCAGTAGATGGAAAGGGCAAGGCACAAGCTGTAATAGATGAAGGCATTCGTCCATTGGATGGTCAGTTTCGCAAAGCTGCATCTTATTCCACCAATGATGACTCTGCCACACATGACTCTGCCAATGCACTGTAGCGACCAGACCTCAAACAGTCTGATCTATGTGCTTAGGTGTCATCCCTGGATCAGTAATGCTGACACCACACAGTACTCGGAGGATTTATAACAGAGTAGCAATCACACACTTATTACATCGAGTGTCTCAATAGAGAACTTATTACAATAAATATGGCTTAAGGCCATCTAATAACGATAACAGTGGAAGGCTTGGAAGATAAGTGAGTCCATCAAGTCCAACGGCATCACTGAGTATAGAACCACGACCTAAAAACTCCTTAATCGTCATCTGAAAAGTTTGCAACATTAACGTTGCAGCCTGAAACGGGTCAGCACATGGAATATGCTGGCAAAGTAACACATAGAGAGTAATGGAATGAAACAGCTATACTATATGCATATTTGGCTGGTGGAAAGCTCTATGGTTACAGTTTTGCGTAAAGCCAATTTTTCCATACTACAAAGGAATAAAATTTATTTAACTATCATGGTAGTTGTTAAACATTGAGAATGGTTGACAGCATCCTCAATCCCAATTAAACATCATCATTATCAAAACCCAACAAAATTAATTTAGAGTAACATGTTGAGATTCACACGATAATCCAGATACTAGATACTCAAGATGTCCATAACCGGGGACACGACTAATCATGATTAGTTTAATACACTCTACAGAGGTTTGCGCACTTTTCCCCACAAGACTCGATCGCCTCCGTTTGGTTTCTCGCACTACATGGTGTTTGAGAAGACGGATGACTGAGACATAGTCTTTCAGAAGCGCTAGCACCTTACGATCGGGTAGACCGTACCACCTACATCCCCTACATCTGCTAGTCTACCCTGTAAGAGTTTGCACGACTTAATCAACTATGCTAGAGCCCATAATAGCTTGTGGCTGCACACGGAAGTTTCTAGTATGAATAATCTCATGATCCCTTTGAGCCTGGGTGGCGGTCCATAAAAACAACAGGCAATCCTGGAATACCCAGGTACCTCAATCCACCCAGATGTGTGTTTAAGTTGCCACCTTAGATAAACCATTAATTAACAAACTCACATCTGTCATGGATATCACTCACCCAATCCACGTCTACTAGCATAGCATGGCTTAATAGGAAAACGTAGAAGTAACTCCCAAGGGTTTGATAATATAACAGGTGATAGGCACTACCTCATCTACTTCCCATCCCATAATTTAATTAGATCCTAATCATGCAATGTTTGAGGATTGAACTAATGCAATAAAACTGGGTAGTAGAAAAGGTATGATCAAAGTGTTACTTGCCTTGCTGATGATCCGCGAAACCTAGCGATTCGAAGTAGCACGCGGCGCACTCCGGGTATTCTATTGCAGACAAACAATCAAGCATACAATAAGCACTCATCTAATGCACAGGTAAAAGTCAAATAAGAGATCTAACCAGAAAGTTCAACTTAAGAACTCCGGTTTACAAAAAAAATCAAATCGAACGAAGCAACGAAAGTCAAACAGCGAAAGAAAACAACTTCGTTCTACTAATCTGGATCTAAGTCAAATTTTACAGTAGGAAAAACTTGTTTAAGTCGGTTAAACGGATAGAGGGTTTCGATACGAAACTCCAGGCGCTTGAATCGCCTGATTCCGATAAACGAGCAAAAAGTTATACTAAAACAAAAATGGGATCAGAAATCACGATCAGAAAAATCACGGATTTAATCCGAGAAAAGGAAAAAAACGACGAACGTTCGCTAGAACGAACGAACGGACGTACGCTCGCTAAATAAATAAACCGAAAAACCGATCTATTAAAAAAACTGAAACTAAAAAAACAAAAACTAAAAAAACTGACGAAAACCGATCGGTTTTAAAAAAACCGGCGGTGCGGATTACGAGGCGAACCTCGGGTGGCGTGCGGCGAGGCGGCGGCGCTGGCGGCGACGGGCGGCGCGGGCGGCAGCGGCGGGCTAGGGTTTGGCTCGGGGCTGGGCTGCCCCGGCTTTTAAAGCCTGCCGGGCCAGAGTCCCAGGCGGACACGGCCCGGTTAGGTCGGTGCGCGTTTTTTTAATAATTACGCGCGGAAGAAAAATAAAAAGAAATACTAGACAGACTCCAAAAATCCCGAAATAAATTTTACCGGGCTTCTAAAATCAAGCCGCACAAGGTGAACATTTATTTGGTGCCTAAATGCAATTGTGAAAAACACACATTTTTCCTAAATTCAAATAAAATAACGAAAAACTCCGAAATAAAATCTTATTTGATTTTATTATTAAATCCTCAATATTTCTTTATTTTGGGAAAGTCATTTTATTCCCTCTCTCATATTTTTGTAATAGAAATAATTGATGATAAAATAATAAAAATCAAATGATCCTATTCTCAAAATTTGAGAAAACTCAAATATGAAAATAATGAATTCCCCAACTCTCTCCGTGGGTCCTTGAGTTGCGTAGAATTCCTAGGATCAAACCAAAAGCAAAATAAAATATGATATGCATTGATGATCTAATGTATAACATTCCAAATTGAAAATTTGGGATGTTACAAACCTACCCCCCTTAAGATGAATCTCGCCCTCGAGATTCGGGTTGGCTAGAAAATAGGTGAGGGTGGTCCTTGAGCAAATCTTCCTCTCACTCCCAGGTGGCTTCATCCTCCATGTGGTGGCTCCACTGAACCTTAGAGAACATCATAACCTTGCTACGGGTGACTCGACTAGCATACTCTAGAATCTTAATTGGTTTCTCCTTATAGGTCAAATCGTTATCCAACTGAATTGTTTCCAATGACACTGTGTCTCTCAAGGGTATGTCAGCCATCTCCGCATGGCACTTCTTCAACTGGGAAACATGGAACACATCATGAACTCCTGACAATCCTTCGGGCAATTCCAACTTGTAAGCCACTTCTCCCATACGCTCCAAAACTCGATATGGTCCTACAAATCGTGGCGCTAACTTTCCTTTAACCCCAAAACGCTTTGTTCCCTGAAGCGGGGATACTCGAAGATAAGCTCTATCTCCAACTTCGTAAACAGTCTCCTTGCGTTTAGAATCTGCATAACTCTTCTGTCTGGACTGAGCTACTTTGAGCCTATCGCGAATCAATTTCACCTTCTGTTCAGACTCTTTAATCAAATCAGGCCCAAACAACTGGCGGTCTCCAACTTCGTCCCACGACAACGGTGTCCTGCACCTCCTTCCGTATAAAGCTTTGAAAGGGGCCATCTTTAAACTGGTTTGGTAACTGTTGTTGTAAGAGAACTCTGCATATGGCAAATTGTCGTCCCAACTAGATCCATAATCTAACGCACAAGCTCTCAGCATGTCCTCCAAAATCTAATTGACTCTCTCAGTCTGTCCATCTGTCTGTGGATGAAAAGTTGTACTGAATTCTAGCCTAGTACCCAAAGTTTCATGCAACTGCTTCCAGAACTTTGAGGTAAACTGGGTTCCCCTGTCTGATACGATACTCCTCGGAACTCCATGCAAACATACGATCCTGGTCATGTATATCTTTGCCAACTTAGCACAGGTGTAGGTGGTCTTTACCGGGATGAAATGAGCTACTTTCGTCAACCGATCAACTACAACCCAAATCGAGTCATAGCCTGAGCGAGTCCTGGGTAATCCCGTGATAAAATCCATGCCTAACTTATCCCACTTCCATTCAGGTATTGGCAATGGTTGTAACAATCCTGCTGGCTTCTGATGCTCTGCCTTTTACTCTCTGACATACATCACAAACTGCTACATACTCCGCAATATCTTTCTTTATTCCGGTCCACCAGAAAATATCCTTCAAATCCAAATACATCTTGGTATTTCCAGGGTGAATCGAATACGGTGAATCGTGTGCCTCTTACAGAATCAACTTCCTGATCTCCGGGTCATTGGGCACATAAACACGGTCTTCAAACCATAGGGTGTCGTGCTCATCCTCACGAAATCCTTTAGCCTTTCCTTCGCTTATTTTCTCCTTTATAGAGGCAATCTCCTTGTCAGTCTTCTGAGCTTCTCTGATTCTATCCATCAAAGTTGACTGAATCTCCAATGCTGCTACATAGCCTCTCGGAACTATTTCCAAACATAGTTCACGAAGATTTTCTGCTAACTCCCTTGGTATTTCTCCCGTCATTAATGTATTGACATGGCTCTTACGGCTTAATGAGTCAGCTACTACATTAGCCTTCCCGGGATGGTAATGCAATCTCATATCATAATCCTTGATGAGCTCCAACCATCTTCTTTGTCTGAGGTTTAACTCCTTCTATGTGAAAATGTATTTCAAACTCTTATGATCCGTGTACACCTCACAATGGTTTCCAATGAGGAAATGTCTCCATGTTTTCAATGCATGCACTACAGCTGCTAATTCCAAATCATGCATAGCATAATTCAACTCATGAGGTTTCAGTTGTCTTGAGGCATATGAAACAACTCTCCCTTCCTGCATCAGCACTGCTCCAAGTCCTCGACGTGAAGCGTCGCAATACACCTCATAATCCTTGGTCTGATCCGGTAAAATCAACACTGGTGAGGTAACCAAACGTTTCTTCAACTCCTAAAAACTAGCCTCACATTCCTCCGTCCATATGAACTTGGTATCCTTCTTCAACAACTCCGTCATAGGCTTCACAATCTTTGAGAAATTCTCAATAAACCTCCGGTAGTATCCTGCAAGTCCAAGAAAACTCCGTATCTCTCCAACCGTGGTTGGTGCTTCCCACTTGGTCACGGTATCAACTTTAGTGGGATCAACTGCTATTCCTTCTCCGGATATAACGTGTCCGAGGAATCCTACTTCCTTCAACCAAAACTAACATTTGCTGAACTTGGCATACAACTGATGTTCTCTGAGCTTCTCAAGTACCAATCGCAAATGTTCCTTATGCTCCTCTTCATTCTTCGAGTAAACCAGGATATCATCAATGAACACCACGACGAACTTATCCAAGAACTCCATAAACACTTTGTTCATCATGTTCATAAAATATGCAGGTGCGTTAGTCAGACCAAATGACATAATGGTATACTCGTACAGCCCATACCTGGTGGTGAAAGTTGTCTTAGGAATTTCCTGTTCTCGAATCTTCAACTGGTGGTATCCTGATCGCATTCGATCTTGGAAAATACCTTAGCTCCTTGCAATCGATCAAACAGATCATTGATCATTGGTAGTGGGTACTTGTTCTTGATCGTTACTTCATTCAATCCTTGATAATCAACAACCATCCTTAACGATCCATCCTTCTTTTCTACTAGAAGTACTGGCGATCCCCAAGGCGAAGAACTTGGGCGAATATATCCCTTATCCAGTAACTCTTTAATCTTCTTCTTAATTTCCACCAAATCCTTTGCAGGCATCCTGTACGGTCTCTTTGATATTGGCCTTGTGCCTGGCAATAGCTCAATCAAAAACTCAATATCTCTATCCGGTGGCATGCCTGGCAACTCTTCTGGGAATACTTCAGGGAAATCCCTTACCACTGGTACTTCCTCCTGCACAACTCCTGTTAAACATTTACTTGAGTCCTCTTTGGCACATGTCGGGATACATACTTGATCCTTCTCCCTTCTGGGGTGGTAAGCAAAATTGTCTTACTAGCACATTCAATATTCCCTTCATACTTTGATAACCAATCCATGCCTAATATCACATCCAATCCTTGGGATTCCAATACTATTAGGTCTGAGGGAAAAACATAGTTACCAATCCTTAATGGTAACCGATCACACCATCAACTAGCCATATATATTCTGCTCCAGGCGAGGTTACTAACATGGGTGACCTAAGGGCTTGGGTTGACAGGTTATACTTATCCACAAATCCCCTTGAGATGTATGAATGCGATGCACCAGTATCAAAAAGAACGAGTGCAGTAAATGACTTAACCAAAAACTTACCTATTACTGCATCAGGCTGAGCTTCAACCTCCTCCATGCTAACGTGGTTCACCTGTCCCCTGTTGAAAGGGTTCGGCTTCTTCCCAGAGCTTCCATTGCCATTTCCATTCTGGGATTCAGGACATTCATTGGCATAATGTCGGTCTTCTGGCACTTAAAGCAAGTGACTTGGCTCAGGTCTTTCTTGGCTGGGGTTGATGGGTTGGTGCGATTCTGGCCGTTGCTTCCTCCATTCCCATTACCATTCTTGGTGCCATTGTGATTGTGCGAGCTACCTCCTCCATGGGTATGCTGAAAATGTCCTCCCGGCCTAGGGGTAAATCATGGCTTCTGCTGAGCTCCTGAATTGTACTTTCCTTGAGCATACTTCCTCTTGCGATTCTCAATTTGCTGTTGCTTCCCTTCAATCATGAGAGCATGATCTACCAACTCCTGGTATTTGTTGAAGGTTGCTACCATCAACTGCATGCTCAACTCATCATTCAGTCCTTCCAGAAACTTCTCCTGCTTAGCTGCATCTGTAGCAACGTCATCTGGGGCATAACGTGCTAACTTACTAAAGTCCTCCACATACTGGCCAACTATCCGTCCTCCTTGGTGCAAGTTGTGAAACTCACGCTTCTTCATGGCCATAGCTCCTGCTGAAACATGGGCAGTACGAAAGGCCTGCTGAAACTGGTCCCATGTGACAGTGTCGACAGGGAAAGTGGCTGTGAAATTCTCCCACCATGATGCTGCGGGTCCTTCAAGCTGATGTGCGGCAAACTTCACCTTCTCCGCATCCGTGCATCCTGCTCTGGTCAACTCTCTAGCGGTCTTGCGGAGCCAATCATCTGCTACTATCAGCTCGGTGCTACTGGAAAACACCGGCAAATTCAGCCTAAGAAAACGGGCTAAGTGATCAACAGGTGGTGGTGGTGGTGGGTTGTTGTTGTTGTTCCCCTGGTTCTGATTCTGGACTAGCAACTGCATCAATGTGTTCTGTTGCTGGATCAACTGGGTGAGCTCCGGTGAAAAGGTAAATCTGGGGTCACGTCTCGGAGGCATCTGAGGGTTTAGAAAGGATGAGAGTTAGGAATAGAGGGGGTCTAAAGAGAAAACACTACCCATATGCACATGAGGCAAAAGCAAACAATTCACTTCATTCAATCCAACAAGGGCATACAATCGATCTAACTATCGCAAAAGTGCTCGGTCTACTGTATTTACATGGTGGACTACTACTACTGATGAGGTGGTCTACTAGAAATATTCTTCGGTTGCAGACTCCATGATATCTGCTCCGGCTTCATCAACATAGTCATCATCGCTATCATCTGGATCCGAGTCGGTGTCGTCGATGATGATGTAGTCTTCCGGGCGAATCTCCTTGGGTTCTTCGTCTTTATCTACTGGTGTAGGGCCTCCCATAAATATCCCGATCTTCTTGATCAGATCGTCATTATTCTCCACCAATACTTCAATTTCTTCTTCATAATCTTCATGTGTAGCCTTGAGTTCTTCCTCCAGTTCCTTGATTCTTGTCCTTGCCTTCTTCAGGTCTATCATGTCGGCACACATCTGGTTCTCCTGTCGTCGAATGTACTGATTTAACTCCTGGATAAAAACTGCAACTGATCTATCCTTCCTGGTGCTGATCATCTCCCAGTGTTCATCTCGGCTTCCACAAATCTGGTAGATAGTATCCTTGAGATCATTTTAGTAGACTTCTCCAATGCGTCCCATGGCGATGTGAGCTGCCATGCTCTTTCCTAGACTCCAAGTTGGTGCATCAAAAGAAAACTCTATGGGCTCAGTGACTGGCATGAACGTCCTTCCTGGAACTTGAACTTGAATCATACAGCGCTCTTCTTCAGGTAAAGTGGCGTTGTAGGTTCTGGTGAAGCTTGGTACTCCTATGTTCAGGTATCTAGTGACTTCCTTCAAGTGACGTCCAAAGGGTGTATCATCATCCGGTTGCGTGAACTTGTTCCTTGCATCCACCATCCTAAAGAGTAGAAAAGATGAGAGGTCAGAAGAGAAGAGAGTGAATAGTGATCTAGGTCTTTAGCTTAGTGGTCGTGTCCTACAGTCAGCGTATGCTCTGATACCATCTCTGTAACGACCAGACCTCAAACAGTCTGATCTCTGTGCTCAGGTGTCATCCCTGGATCAGTAATGCTGATGCCACACAGTACTCGGAGGATTTATAACAGAGTAGCAATCACACACTTATTACATCGAGTGTCTCAATAGAGAACTTATTACAATAAATATGGCTTAAGGCCATCTAATAACGATAACAACGGAAGGCTTGGAAGATAAGTGAGTCCATCAACTCCAACGGCATCACTGAGTATAGAACCACGACCTAAAAACTCCTTAATCATCGTCTGAAAAGTCTGCAACATTAACCTTGCAGCCCGAAACGGGTCAGCACATGGAATATGCTGGCAAAGTAACACATAAAGAGTAACGGAATGAAACAGCTATACTATATGCATATTTGGTTGGTGGAAAGCTCTATGGTTACAGTTTTGCATAAAGCCAATTTTTCCCTACTACAAAGGAATAAAATTTATTTAACTATCATGGTAGTTGTTAAACATTGAGAATGGTTGACAGCATCCTCAATCCCAATTAAACATCATCATTATCAAAACCCAACAAAATTAATTTAGAGTAACATGTTGAGATTCACACGATAATCCAGATACTAGATACTCAAGATGTCCATAACCGGGGACACGGCTAATCATGATTAGTTTAGTACACTCTGTAGAGGTTTGCGCATTTTCCCCACAAGACTCGATCGCCTCCGTTTGGTTTCTCACACTACATGGTGTTTGAGAAGACGGATGACCGAGACATAGTCTTTCAGAAGCGCTAGCACCTTACGATCGGGTAGACCGTACCACCTATATCCCCTACATTTGCTAGTCTACCCTGTAGGAGTTCGCACGACTTAATCAACTATGCTACAGCCCATAATAGCTTGTGGCTGCACACGGAAGTTTCTAGTATGAATAATCTCATGATCCCTTTGAGCCTGGGTGGCGGTCCATAAAAATAACAGGCAATCCTGAAATACCCAGGCACCTCAATCCACCCAAATGTGTGTTTAAGTTGCCACCTTAGATAAACCATTAATTAACAAACTCACATCTGTCATGGATATCACTCACCCAATCCACGTCTACTAGCATAGCATGGCTTAATAGGCAAACGTAGAAGTAACTCCCAAGGGTTTGATAATATAACAGGTGATAGGTACTACCTCATCTACTTCCCATCCCACAATTTAATTAGATCCTAATCATGCAATGTTTGAGGATTGAACTAATGCAATAAAACTGGGTAGTAGAAAAGGTATGATCAAAGTGTTACTTGCCTTGCTGATGACCCGCGAAACCTAGCGATTCGAAGTAACAGGCGGCGCACTCCGGGTATTCTATTGCAGACAAACAATCAAGCATACAATAAGCACTCATATAATGCACAGGTAAAAGTCAAATAAGAGATCTAACCAGAAAGTTCAACTTAAGAACTCCGGTTTACAAAAAAAATCAAATCGAACGAAGCAACGAAAGTCAAACGGCAAAAGAAAACAACTTCGTTCTACTAATCTTGATCTAAGTCAAATTTTACAGTAGAAAAAACTTGTTTAAGTTGGTTAAATGGATAGAGGGTTTCGAGACGAAACTCCAGGCGCTTGAATCGCCTGATTCCGATAAACGAGCGAAAAGTTAAACTAAAACAAAAATCGGATCAGAAATCGTGATCAGAAAAATCGCGGATTTAATCCGAGAAAAAGAAAAAAATGACGAACATTCGCTAGAACGAACGAACGGACGAACGCTCGCTAAATAAATAAACCGGAAAAACCGATCTATTAAAAAAACTGAAACTAAAAAAACTAAAACTAAAAAAACCGACGAAAACCGATCGGTTTTAAAAAAACCGGCGGTGCAGATTACGAGGCGAACCTCGTGCGGCATGCGGCGAGGCGGCGGCGGGCTAGGGTTTGGCTCGGGACTGGGCTGCCCCGGCTTTTAAAGCCTTCCGGGCCAGAGTCCCAGGCGGACACGGCCCGGTTAGGTCGGTGCGCGTTTTTTAATAATTACGCGCGGAAGAAAAATAAAAAGAAATACTAAACGGACTCCAAAAATCCCGAAATAAATTTTCCCGTGCTTCTAAAATCAAGCTGCACAAGGTGAACATTTATTTGGGGCCTAAATGCAATTTTGAAAAACACACATTTTTCCTAAATTCAAATAAAATAACAAAAACTCCGAAATAAAATCTTATTTGATTTTATTATTAAATCCTCAATATTTCTTTATTTTGAGAAAGTCATTTTATTCCCTCTCTCTTATTTTTGTAATAGAAATAATTGATGATAAAATAATAAAAATCAAATGATCCTATTCTCAAATTTTGAGAAAACTCAAATATGAAAATAATGAATTCCCCAACTCTCTCCGTGGGTCGTTGAGTTGCGTAGAATTTCTAGGATCAAACCAAAAGCAAAATAAAATATGATATGCATTGATGATCTAATGTATAACATTCCAAATTGAAAATTTGGGATGTTACATGCACCCAAGTCCACTCCTCAAGCCACTGCTCCGCCCGTGATGACTGACCGTGAACTTCTGCTTAGTCTTCACCAGAAGGTGGATCGAAATCACAAATGGTTTAAGCGTCAGTTTGGTTTACTTCTTCACAACATGACTGCCACACACAATGTAGTGAAGAAAAACCATTACTACCTCCATCAAGTCTTCGGTCGCACCTGGGCAATCCTGTCACATCTGTATGGTGAAGACGATCTGAAGAAAATGAGTCTCAAAGAAGATTTTGACTGGTCTGCACCTCCACCGAAGAAATTCAAGAAGGTCAAGGTTCCTTCTCTGGTGGCCAGCTCATATTCTTCATCGCGCGACACTGATGAACATGAAGACTTGGACGACACTGCGGCAGGCCCTACTACCACAAACGACCCCAACAACGCTGGCGCTCCTTCATCAACTTGAATTTCTTCAGGGGCGTTAGTCCTCATATTCGATCCTTTTGGTCATTTGATGACAAAGGGGGAGAATTTTGAGTTAGTCTTCAAGCGGGTCTTTCTATATGGGCGTTTTTTTGTTAAGTTACAACTCTCGTTCTTCTGAGACTTTATTGGATCGAGTTGTAATCTTAAACCCGATGGTGCTCTGATACTTTTGAGACATTTTTCTGCATGCTTATTCCTCGTTAAATATTATTGCAGGCATGCTGAATTACATCAGTCACCATACTTCATCATGCATTTCAAATTCTTCACTGTTATATGTCAAATGCGTGTATGAATTACAAGATATAGGGGGAGATCTCCATGATCCAATTCTTCAAGTGTGCATCGCTTCAAAAGCAAATTCCTCACTATGCACATCTTCAGGGGGAGTTCTTCTATATCTTGCAATCAAATTCCTCAATAACAGTACTAACACTTCATATGTTTATCCCCTTTGAAAACTAAACCTATATTGTCATTAATCACCAAAAAGGGGGAGATTGTAAGTGCATCTAGTGCCCCTTAGTGATTTTGGTGTATTGAAGACGTATAGGTCAAAGGACTAATGCGTTTGTGAGTATACACAGGTCTATAAGTCTATGAGGAGTTTGATATTTACAGAGAAATTCGACCCCTAAAAATGAAGTTCTTCGACTGAAGACTTTTGATCTCTGAAGACTTTGAAAGTGAAGAAATTGGTGTGACCGTGAAGACTTGGTATTCATTCAAGGAACATGAAGCGTGAAGACTTTTGTTTTCGTAGTTCATTTTCTCTTTCTTGAGTCATAGGAGACACCATACTGTTAAAGGGGGTGGAGGAAATACTAAGGAAAAATTTCCATGTGATGCTCAACTCAAAATCCTACACCTACCAATCCCTTCGAGTGAAGCCATTGGAAATCTCATACAGTTCAGTCAATTTCTTCAGTGACAGAGACGAAGTTCTTCTAGTCTCTGAGGAATTTTTCCTGACTGAGGAGTTAGGAATTCGCCAGTGCGGATTGCCTACACAGTGAGGAACATGATAGCCCTGAGGATTTTGCTACTCAAAATTCTGACCGTTGTTGTGCTATGCGCCAGCTGTCCCAAAATATCTATCCACCTAACGGTCATATCATTGAAGGGCATTTATGTCTTACCATGTCGGGCTGCTCCCTAGGCTATAAATAGCCGCCCCCTACAACCACTAGTTGGTTGGCTGCTCCGAGAGAAACTGACACTTGTCATTTGAGAGCAACCCATCCTCCGAGGACTTTGAGCGAAAATCATCAAGTGAGGAAAAACCCAAAACCCAAACACCTATAAACCCCAAGTGATTGAGCATCACTGAAGAGATTGATCCTGCGTGGATCCGACGCTTGTTACCTTTGAAGACTGTGCTTCTTCCAAACGGTTAGGCATCATGGTCTAGAGCATCCAAGAGGAATTGTGGATCGCCGAGTGACCAAGTTTGTGAAGGTTTGGAAGTCACCTAAAGACTTACCACGAGTGATTGGACGAGGTCTGTGTGACCTTAGTTCAAGGAGAATACGGTGAGGACTGGGTGTCCTGAGCTGCGTGCTCAGGACTGGGTGTTCGGGTCTGTGTGTCCTCGAGTTTAAATACTCAGCCACTCCAACCAGACGTACAACTGAGACAGCAGTTGGAACCGGTCTACCAAATCATTGTCTTCACCAAGCTTACTGGTTCTATTCCCTCAACTCGTTCATTTCCTCATAACTGTGTTGTGTGTTTGTTCATATCTGTGTTCGAAGACTTTGACTGAAGACTTTCTCTATTTCCTCAGTTCAATTTCTTCAGTCAGTTTGTCTTCATCCTGTGTTATCCTATGCTTACGCTTCCTGTACTTTGTGTCTGTCTTCATTTCATCATGATGACTATGCTTGTATTCTATTATGTTTACTGTTGAGTACTTATTCTGCTGCAAGTAGTTCTTTGCTAAGGAATTTCCTCACCGGCAAATTCCTCAGTGAAGAATGTCATAAGAATCGCCTATTCACCCCCCCTCTAGTCAATATAACGCACTTTCAAGACCAATCTCAGTGACGGTCCACAGTTTGCTGTTTATCGCTATGAGGCGCTTCTTCATCATGGCCTTCCACTTGGGATAACATTGACCGTCAAAGATGGGGCATGTCACTGTCTTCATTCCTGCGGTCGACATAACTAAAACTCCAGGCGTTTAAACCAAAATCACACAGAACAAGGGAGTACCTTGCTCTAATACCAATTGAAAGTGTGTTATATCGACTAGAGGGGGGTGAATAGGCGATTTTTTTACAAATTCGTCACTGAGGAATTTCAGGGTGAGGAAATTCCTAAGCAACGAACTACTTAGCAGCGGAATAAGTACTCATATGCAAGTGTAACAGAGTAGTAGCATAGTCATCATGATGAAATGAAAACAAGCACAGAGTACAAGTAGCATAAACACGGAATAAGTAGGCTGAAGACAAACTGACTGAAGAAATAGGATTGAGGAAATTGAGAAAGTCTTCAGTCAAAGTCTTCAAACAGTAACGATCAAGTGCAACAACACAGTAATGAGGAAATGAAAGAGTTGAGGAAATAGAACCAGTAGCTTGGTGAAGACGATGATTTGGTAGACCAGTTGCAACTGATGTGACAGTCGTATGTCTGGTTAGAGCGGCTAGGTATTTAAACCTGAGGACACACAGTCCCGAACACACAGTCCTCACCGTATTCTCCGTGAGCTAAGGTCACACAGACCTCGCCCAGTCACTTGTGGTAAGTCTTCAGGTGACTTCCAAACCTTCACAGACTCGGTCACTCGATGATCCATAATTTCCTCTTGGATGCTCTAGACCATGACGCCTAACCGTCTAGAGGGTGCACAGTCTTCAAAGGTAACAAGCGTCGGTTCCACACAGGTACAATCTCTTTAGTGATGCTCAATCACTTTGGGTTTGTAGGTGTTTGGTTTGGGGTTTTGGGTTTTTCCTCACTTGATGATTTTCGCTCAAAGTCCTGGAGGATGGGATGCTCTCAATGACAAGTGTCAGTTTCTCGCGGAGGAGCCAACCAACTAGTGGTTGTAGGGGAGCAGCTATTTATAGCCTAGGGAACAGTCCGACATGATAAGACATAAATGTCCTTCAATGACATGACCGTTAGGTGGGTAGATGTTTTGGGACAGCTGGCGCATAGCACAACAATGGTCGGAAATTTGAGGTATCAAATTCCTCAGGGCTATCATATTCCTCACTTATAGGCAATCCACACTGGTGAATTCCTAACTCCTCAGTCAGAACAAATTCCTCAGAGACCAGAAGATCTTCGTCTCTGTCGCTGAAGGAATTGATTGAACTGTATGAGATTTCCAATTGCTTCACTTGAAAGAATTGGTAGGTGTAGGATTTTGAGATGAGCATCACTTGGAAACTTTTCCTTAGTTTTACCTCGACCCCCTTTAACAGTACTATGTTTCCTATGACTCAAGAAAGAGAAAAATGAAACTACGAAAGTAAAAGTCTTCGAGCTTCATATTCCTCGCATGAATATCAAGTTTTCAGGATCACACCAATTTCTTCACTTTCAAAGTCTTCAGAAAGCCAAAGTCTTCAATTGAAGACATTCATTTTTAGGGGTCGACTTTCTCTGTGAATATCAAACTCCTCATAGACTTATAGACCTGTGTACACTCACAAATGCATTAATCCCTTAACCTATAAGTTTTCAATACACCAAAATCGCTAAGGGGCACTAGATGCATTTACAAGTACTCCTCAATTAGTGATTTCGCCTATATGAGGGCGCCCCTATTTCTTGCTTTCTGCGAGAGCGAGGAGACCCCTCGCGGAAGGGGAACCGCCACTTGGGCCAGCCCACGCACGGGTTACACCAGCATATTTTCTATTTCTTTTTTTCATGTTTTTTTGCCTTTTTTTACTTTTGTTTACTCTTTATAATATCTAAACATATGTATTACAAAGCACACTCTTCAAAAACACCTTTGACAAAATGTATGTTGAGTAAGTATTAAAAAATGTTGCCAACAATTTGAAAAATATTAAACAAGTATTTGAAAAATAATGATAAATACATGAAAAATGTTGAACATGTATTAAGAAGTGTTGAACCAGTATATCAAAAAATGTTGAACAATTATTTAAAAATGTTAAACAAGAATTTGAATTTTTATGAACAAGTATTTTTAAATGTTGAATAAGTATTAAAAATGTTGAACTAGTATTTGAAAAATGTTGAATATGTATTAAAATATGTTGAACGAGTGTATCAAAAATATTGAACAAGTATTTAAAAATATTGAATAAGTATTAAAAATGTTGAACAAGTGTTTAAAAAATGTTGAATAACTATTGAAATGTTGAACAAGTATTTGAAAAATGTTGAAAAGGCGTTCGGCCAATGTTGAACATGTATATACAAAAAAATATTGACCACTTGTTACAGAAAATGTTTTTGACATGTACGAGAATGTAAAGTGAAACGAAAACAAACATAAGAAAACACAAAAGAAAAAGAAAAAAATGGAGATGGAAAAAGAAAAGCAAAGGAAAATGGCGGAGAAAAAAGAAAAATAAACCTGTGAAAGCAATGGGAAACCGGCTTCATTGCCTCAATTAGAGAACGCTCCTCCTAGTTATGACGTTGGAGACTTGGGAGCAGTGGATTGCAGCGGTAGTTCTTTGTAAGGAGTCCTGCGATCGAACGCGGGACCTCCTATGCGCCGCTCTTTGCGTCCGATTCGCACGCGCCGCACAGGTACAGCCCCCCGAATGGGCCGGCCCATCGTCGCGACGAAACAGCAAAATGATCACCTAAAATTATAACGCGGAGCGGGGGATCGATCCCTGCATCTGGAGCTAGTATACTCTTGCCACTAACGAGGCGAGCTAACTACCTCCTTCGGTCATATGTAATGCGGGTACTTTAAAAGATCATCTACTACATATCTAACACCCCCACCTAGAAACCTTAAACACTGGATATGTTCAAAAAATTTGAAAATTCAAAAATTGTTCGCGTTTGCTGAATGCTAGAAGAACAACTAAAAAACTTGAACAAAGTTTTGATAAAATGAACACTTTCTAAAATCCCGAACATTTTTTGAATTTAAAGAACAAAATTTTGTACGCGAACGTTATGTTTGAGAGAAAAAATTAAGCTCGTATGAAATATGTGAACATTCTTTAAAACTCCCGAACAAAATTTGAAATATGTGAACAAATTTTTGATACGGGAACATTTTACAAAACTCACGAACAAAAATTTCAAACATGAACATTTTCTGAAAAAATGCAAACAAAATTGTAAAAGGAATATTTACTGAAACTCACGATTTTTTTTAAAAAAAACGAACATTTTTCTTAATTTGCGAACAAATTTTGCAAAGTTGTGAAATTGTGAAAAAAACATAAAAAAGAAAAAGAAACTAAAAAAAGAAAAGAGAAACAAAATTTGAAGATGAGAACATTTTTTTAACTTTGAATAATTTTTTGAAAACATGAACATTTTTTCAAGTCAGGAACAAAAATTGAAAATGAGAACATTTTGTGAAGTTTTGAACAATTTTTTTGAAAGGATGAACAAAATTTGAAAATGAGAACATTTTGTACAGTTTTGAACAATTTTTTGAAAGCATGAACAAAATTTAAAAAATAAGAACATTTTGTGAAGTTTAGAACAATTGTGAGCAACACAAAAAAATTGAAAAAAATAATAATATAACTTTGAAAAGAGAAAAACAAAAAACGGAAAAATGAAAAAGAAAGAGAAAACAGGAAAAAAAGAAACAGGAAAACGAAAAAAAGATAACAAAGAAAACAGAAAAAAAAAGAACGTTAAAACGAAAAAGAAAAAGAAACAGTAGAAGAAAAGAAACAAAAAGGGGTAAAGGGGGAAATAGAAAAACCGGTTCAGGAACCTTTTAGAAGGTTCCCAAAACAAGAAAAACTGGCTAGGAACTATCTAGAAGATTACCAAAACCGGATTCGCTTTAACGTTTGAACGGGCCGGCCCATCCTAACGCGCTCGTCAATCTGCCTGTGCGTCCGGTCGACTACTTGCCGCAAAGAGCGGCTAATAGGAAATTCCATCGAACGCTGCTTCACCACATTTTCCTTTTTCATTTAAATGCGCTAACATGGGCCGGCCGAGACAGCGCACACCCCCGCGCCCTCCGCGCGCTTTGTTGGGCCGGCCCAATCGCGGCCGGGCGCCCCCTTTTTTTTGACTTTTCCTTTCTTATGTTCTGTTTTTGTAATATATTAAAATAATTCAGACTTGGTTCTAAAATTCAAAAATATTATAAATTTTCATAATAAAGTTCTTAAATTCAAAACTGTTTGCGATGCAAAAGAACGAATTTTCTTTTGTTTTATTGATCATGTTTTATATTTCTAGAGCAAATTTTGAATTTGATGAACAATTTTTGAAGTTGATGGAAAAAATTGTATTCAAGAACATTTTTGTTGAAAAATGGATGAATTTTTTTTGAATTTGATGATTTGTTTCTGAAAATGATGAACAAAGTTTGAATTTGATGAACATTTTTTAGGTCGGTGAAACTTTTTTGAATTTTGATTAATATTTTTTAAATCCAATGAACAAAACTGTTGAATTCTATGAACATTGTTTGACTGGTTGAATTTGTTTTACATTTATGAACATTTTTTGAATTCAATAAACAAAAAAGTGTTCATGAATTTGAAAATAAAAATCGCAAGAAGGTGAAAAAGAAAAGATACAAAAGAGGAAAGAAAAAGGAAAATAGAAAAGAAAAGAAAAGAAAAGAAAAGAAGGGAAAAAAGTAAAAGGGAAAAAAACTGGGGGACCTCGCGCCTCACATGGGCCGGCCTAGAAGACGCACAGGTGACCTTGGGTGTGCGCGCCAAGGCACTAAGGGGCGCCCTAACCGTCATACAGGATCCGGCGTGCCTCAGTCGCGGCAACGCGCACCCACACGCGCTCTGTTGGGCCGCCCTTGCGCGGGGCGGGCACCCCCGTTTATTTTTCAATTTTGTTTTTTACTTTTCCTTTTTTATTATATATTAAGATAGTTAGGGATTGTTTATAAAATTCGAAACATTATGTATTGTCATAAAACAGTTCTTGAATTCGAAAATGTTTGCGATTCAAAAGAATGGACATTTTTTTTAGTTTACTGAATTTTTTTTATTTTGATGAAAAATTGTATGATAATTTCTAATAATGATGAAAGAAAATTATATTTAAATAAAAAATGTTGGATTCAATGAAAAATATTTGAACTTGATGAACAAAATTTGTATTCAAGAACATTTTTTTGAATGATAGATGAACAAATTTTGAGTTTGATGAACATTTTTTGAAAATGATGGTCAAAATTTGAATTTACTGAGCATTTTTTTAGGTCGGTGAATAGTTTTTAGTCCCGAGGAACGAAAAATTTAAATTCAATGAACATTTTTTCGAATTGTTGAACATTTTTTGAATTTTGGTGAGCATTTTTTAAATCTGATGAACAGATAAGTTGAATTCGATGAACATTTTTTTTTCATTGATGAGCATTATTTGAATTCGATGAACAAAAAAGTGTTCTTAAATTTGAAAGGAAAATTCACAAAAAAGTGAAAAGTAAAGATGAGAAAGGAGGAAAGAACAAGCGAAACATAAATGAAAATGGAAAACGAAAAACGAAAAACGAGAAAACAAAAAGGAAAGAATGAAAAACAGGAGGACCTTGCGCCCCACATGAGCCGGCCCAGTAGACGTGCAACTGGGGGTACACGCCACAGCATTAGGGGGCGCCCTACGCGCCATATAGGATCCGCCCGTCTTGCGTCAAGCGAGAAATAGGGGGGTGCCCGTGCGCGAAGACCTACACGCCATATAGGACCACCATGACGCCTCTAAATGAGTGACCCAGTTGAAAATTACGTACATGAGTACACCTTGTGCAAAAAAACAATCACTTTTTGGTTTTTACTTTTATGTATATTTCAAAAATTATATATTACTATATAGAGATTCATGCTATTGGTCACATTGAGTGTGGAAGAGTTATTCTTCACCCCCCCTTCTCATATTTCATCACTGCATCATATTTTTTAGGTCCCGTAAATTTAATCCTACATCGGAAGTGAAAGTAGAAGTTAAAAGAAGCGAATCTCGGTCAAAAAAAAATCAGATGACGTAAAATTACGAACATAAATATATAGTATAAAATACACATATAAATGTTAAAATTTTGGTTTTATGATTCATATCTTACTTTTCTTATACTGTTTTTACTGAATAATTATGACCAAATGTAAATTATAAAAGTAACAACGTAAAAATATCTCGAGTGTAAAATAACTTGTTCTGCACTCTAGTGATGAATAACATTACTATATAATGTTACGGCACATTAAAAAATGTTCGCGCTTGTATATTTCAAAAAGATAATTACCCATTAAAAATAATGTTCACTACACATTTAAAAGTATTTAGACATCGAAAAACATGTTCCCACAGCTTTTAAAAATGCTAATATCATTATCAAAAATGTCCATGGCATTTAGAAAAACATTACACTTTTAAAAAAATGTCCAGGTCATTTAGACAACTGTTTATACGATGTAAGAAATGATCGCGTAATTTATAAAGAAATCGTACCATAACAATAACAACAACAAAGCCTTTAGTCCCAAAAAAGTTGAGGTAGGCTAGAGGTGAAATCCATAAGATTTCACGACCAACTCATGGCTTTGGCACATGGATAGTAAGCTTCCGCGCACCCTGTCCATAGCTAGTTTTTGATGATACTCCAATCCTTCAGAGCTCTCTTAAAGGACTTCTCCCATGTCAAATTTGGTCTACCCCACCCTCTCATGAAATTCTCCGCACGCTTTAGCCGTCTGCAATGCACTGGAGCTTCTGCAGGCCTGCGTTGAATATTCCCAAACCATCTCAGACGATGTTGGACAAGCTTCTCTTCAATTTGTCGGGGGTTGGGTGCGACATATGGCAAAGGATGGCTTATCATGGCGGGAGCGAGTAGAACATCGCCGGTGCCTGGAAGCAGGATGAGGCGTAGACACGAACGCCGACGTACTTTACCCAGGTTCGGGGCTCTCCTAGGAGATAACACCCCTAGTCCTGCTATGCGGGGTCTCCGCATGATCACTAGTGTGTAAGTGGTACAATGGTACTCCTCGAGCTGTTTGCTAGAGGTGGAAGAAGGCAGGCACGCTCTCTCCTCCTCTAGGTATGAGTCTAGTCCTAACAGGGCCGAACCCTTTGCATGGGTGCCCTGGGGGGTTTATATAGGCCTACCCCCTAGGGGTACAATGGTAATCTGGTCGGGTGTAGGGCCCGGTCGTCATTCTCTCTGGTCGCCGGCTTCTTGGCCGATAGCTGGGGCCCGCCGCCTGGTCTGGTACGGAGCCGACAAGCCGCTCCCGCCGCTTGCGGGTCTTGCCGACTACTGATCACTGTAGCTGTAACGCTAATGACGCATGCTTGGTCGGGGAGCGTGGCTACAGTCCCGCTGCCTGGTGGGCGATCACTGTTGCCACTCTGTGTCTCATCTGGTTGATGGCGCGTGGGGCCCAAGGGAGGTATTGGCCGCCTGCTAGTAGCCGGCTCCTCCGAGGTCCGGCTGCCCCAGCCTCCTCCGACTTCAGGGCTCTGGCTGCCAGGTAGGGCCCGCCGTCTGCAAGCCGTACCTGATAGGCCTTCGTGGGAACAGGGCTTCACCTGTCAGGTGTGACGTGTGGGGGGAACGGCAATAGTGCCGCGTCATGCGAAGATCTCCGCCTGTACGGGGCATTGTGGCCACGCCCGTCCCTGGATTCGGGGGGGAGGCTCGCACTGTAGCCGTACCCCGTCTTGTCTTCTTAATGGGGGCGCAGACTTTGAGGGTGCCATGGGCCGACTGTCAGGAGCCGGCCTCTCTGGAGGCCGCTTGCTAGGAGTCGGCCCGTTTTGGAGTCGCCTTCTTAAGCATGGTCGTCTTCTGGCAGTCGGCCATTCTGCCAGCCGACCACCAGAAGGCGGCGATTCATCTCGCCGTCTTGAGGGGCACAATCGGCCCCGATATTTTGAAAGGCTCGGGGCCTCGGGTTAGGCTACCCGTGGCCCATTACTCCGACAGTAGTCCCCGAAACTGGTGAGGGGCCGCGGTTGAGGAGCCGGGGAGCCTCAACAGTTTCCTCTGCTGGGATTTTGAATACGTGATGGGAATCATGCGGCACGCTTGATAAGCGTCTCTGCTTGCCGTCTGTTGCGGGCATGCCATGTGGCGCTGGCCGGCCGGGTCGGCCTGCCAGCCCACGCGCATGACGGGATGCGACCGCAGGCCGGGCCCGCCACCATCGGGCCTCGGGCAGCGAGCGGATCCACGGCGGCCGAGGTAGGCGGTTGGGCTTCTCCGTGGAGTTAATGCACGCAATATTCGCGTGGTAAATGTGGGGGTGTGGGGTCGTGAGCACAGTTAATCCCATGTTCCCACGCCCACCCCCTCGGCTTCGTAGCCCGTAGGCTATAAGTAGGGGGAGGAGAGGACGCGGGAACGCACGCGCGCCCCTCCGCTCCACTCTTTCTTCCACTTCTCCTTCTCCTTGCCGCAGCGCCCGAGCCTTGCCGAAGCACCGCCGCAACTTGTCTCCATCGAGCTCGTTCGTCAGCCTCTCATTCTCATGGCACGCTCCGGAGCCTGGGACGGCTCCACAGTTCACGAGGACCACATCGACTTCCTCCGCCAGACGCGGCGGCTGCCCCACGCGGACTACGTGGGGGTTTGTCTCGCGCCGAAGGGGGAGATATCGCCGGCGCCGGAGGAGGGCGAGCGGGTCATCTTCCGCTCGCACTGCCTTAGCGGCCTCGGCCTGCCGGCGAGCGGCTTTCTCCGAGCCTTCCTCGAATTCTACAATCTCTAGCCGCACCACCTCACCCCAAACATGGTGGTGCTGCTGTCCGCCTTCGTCACCTTGTGCGAAGGATTCCTCGGCGTCCTCCCCGCCATCGAGCTCTGGGGGGAGTTCTTCTACACCAAGCTTGGCACCATCGTCACAGGGGTGCCGGCTCAGTGCGGCGCCTTCATCGCGGTGCGGAGGCCGGGGGCCGACAATTCATTTCCTCCCATCACGCTGATTCAATCAATGAAGTTGTGGCAGCAGTCGTACTTTTACATGAAGAGCTTCTTCGCGGAGGGCGACTGGGTCAACCTGCCGGCCTATGTTGCCGGCCCGCCGACTGGGAAGCAGCCTAACTAGTTGTACCGGGCCAAGACGCTGTCGCCTTCGGGAGCCGCCGCTGTCGCATGGCTCCCGGTGATGGTACAATCGGAGGGCCTGACCGGGTCCGACTTGCTGTCCGCCTTCGTGGCGCGTCGGGTGCTTCCGCTCCAGGGCCGCCGTCACATGATAAGTCAGATGAGCGGTCATCGGGATCGAAGCCGGCTGTGCACCAAAGAGATGCCTCACGCAGAGGTAGCTCACATGGTGAACTACCTTGCGAACTGCAAGCTCACGGAGGAGTGGCAGTTTGGCAAGGAGCCGTATTCCCGTGCCAACCCCCCGCCTATGGTAATTTTTCCTTCCTTCTTTTTTTCTTCCTCTTTGCCGGGTTCCATTTGCTTAATCTGACCAGTCGGCTCTTTGGACGGAGCGCCCTCCTCCAGCCGGCAGCCGGCGCCGCAGGGCCGGAGCGCCGGTTCCTCCCTGACCGAGCGGAGAGCGACGTAGATGACCCCGACTTGGGGGCGGCGGCTTTGGAGGACGACGCCGAGGGAGGAGCCGGCGCCGCGGGTGGCTTGGGGCTCAAAGCCAGCCTCAAGGGCTGGCCAGATGACGACGCGGGGGAAGTCGTCCCGCGTCGCCAGTCGGGCTCCGACCAGCAGGGCGCGGGCTTGTTTGGTGCGCAGGCAGCCCAAGGCGGCGCGCATAAGCACAGAGCCGTGCCGAGCCTGTTTGGCAGCCGGCCGAAGAAACCCAGGGGCTCGGCTACGGTGACCAAGCGAGACGAAGCGGGCGCGAAAGCCGACCGATTTCGCAAGGTGGTGAAGACGCCGCCGCTGGTTTCTGCGTAAGTTCTGACCTCCTTCGTACTTCCTCCTTTCTTGCCGATCTCATCTGAGTCTCCTTTACTTCGTTCCTCTTGATTTAGGGCCCCGCTCGTTCTTGAGAAGTCGGCCGCCACCTCCATCGTGAGGTCGGCGAAGACCCCCCCACCACCTGGTGGATCGATCCGTCCGCCGACCTCCGGGAGGCGACGGAGCGGAACGCGCGAGAGGCGCGCGAGAAGGCCGCCCACCTGAAGAAGGCGGAGGCGAACAAGGCGGCCGCCATCACCCTGAAGAAGCTGGCAGAGGCTGAGGCCGCTGATGCAGCGAAGAAGCGGGCTGAAGAAGCCACGCACCATCAGTCGGCGACGTTTGTCGTCCCCCTGAACTCTGCGCCGTCACCACCGGAGTTTGTGGCGCAGACTGGGGAAACCCTCGGTGAGCACCCTATTATGGAGACGGAGGGCGGCGACGCCACCATTCCGGACGTAATCGTGCCCCCGCCACCACCTTCTGAGGAGGCGCGAGACAAGCAGCTGACCGGCCCACCGGTGCCGCCGGCCGGAAATGAGATGGTGAAGAGCCCGACTCCCGGGACCCGCACACCCTTGCGCTGCCAGCCTACGAAGGCGGCCTTGGCGCCACACCCACTGGAGGTCAGCGCCGCGAGCTCCTCCATCCTGGACACCGAGGCGACCAGCGCCGCGCCCGCTGGATGGGCGCGGGAAGGCGGGACGACCCACCTGAACAAGGTAGTCCTGGAGGTCCAAGCCAAACTCCGCGCCAAGGCCGATGCTCTTAAGCATTGCAACAAGGCGTTCCTGGAGTCGCGAGAGGCCGTCCGGTATACCTCTTGCTCATTTATTTTCAATTTTGTATTGCTTCGTGGGGGCGCGCCAGCGCACCCACTGGGTGTAGTCCCCGAGTTCAGGCCCGACTGCTGAGCAGGCGGCCCAGAACTCTAATTCGCAAGCTCCGAGTACTAATACATTTGCCGCAGGACTATCATAACCTCTGCGCAGCCGCCTTCAACTCCAGAGTCCAGGAGTTGGATCAACGTGCCGCCGACTTGTCGGAGAGCCGGAGTAAGTTCTCTTCTTTCTGCGGGGGCGCGCTGGCGCACCTGCGGGCTGTAGTCCCCGAGATCTGGGCCGACTGCTGAGCAGTCGGGCCGGATCTTCTTGGCGCTACATCTTTCTTTGCTGATTGTTGTCGTTTTCTTCTTTTTCTGATTTTGTAGAGGCCAACGCCATCCTTCAACAGCAACTGGGCGAAGCCAATGCCGTGCTGCATGCTAGGAGGTGGACTGCAGCAAGCTGGCTGAAGAACATGACCGGCTGGCCACGCAGCTAGTGGAGCCGGCAGGGCTTCTTCAGAAGGTCCAGAAGGAGGCGGAGGACAAGGAGGCAGGTCTTCTCGCTGAGTTCGAGATCGAACGCTCCGCCTGGACCGACAAGAAGGCGATGCTGACGACCGGCTTTGGCGAAATCAAGGATATGGTTGATGGTAGGCGACCTTCTTTACTTTTTCTTTTAAGTCGCCAGCCTCTAGCCAAGCCGGCTTCTTTTCTTCTCGTTCTGACTCTTTTGCTTAGTACTGGCAGACTTCTTTCCAGGCCACTCTGGTGTCGCCAACCAGGCTATCGAGGCCGACCATGAAGAACGAAGGGCGGAAGGCGAGAGGATCGCCGCCCATGCCCCTCGCACCCTTCGCGAGCAGCTTCTTAGCATCCAGGCCCGTCTTCGGCCGACTCATCGGATGCTACGCCGCCTTCAGCGTGTCGGCGCCCAGGCGATCGCCGCCTAGTGGCCCGACAGGCCGGCCCCGTGCACCCCCAGCCGGACTGCCGACTGGCTGGAGGTGGCGGCTGGCCGCCTTGAGGTGTGGAAGGGCTCCTCGATCCGGGCCGGAGCACGCCGGGCCTTGGAGTTCGTCAAGGCGTGGTACCTTGGGATAGATCTAGCCCAGTTGACCATGTTCCGACAGGAGGCCTAGGAGGAGCTGGTGGCGGTGGAGGGCGAACTCGCCAAGCGGGCGACGACTATCGTCGAGTACACCGACAGCGGAGTCTTCATCCCGGAGCCGGCTGAGGACAGCACCGAGGCGCCGCCAGAGTGGTTCGGGTTGAACCCGGAGGAGGGCGAGGACTCGACCGAGGTGATCGACTCCAGTGACGAGGAGGAGGAAGGCGAAGAAGGGGCGCCAGAGGTCGGAGCGGACGGCCAGCCACAACTCGACCATGCCTCCAGCAACGATCCGCACCCGAATGAGCTGGCTGCCGCTGGAGGGGACCAAGCAGGGACCGACCAGCTGGCCGCTCGACCAGCCGGCGCCACCGACTCCACCACTCCGCCGAACCCGTCCGCCGATCCCTAGGCTGCCACTTTACTTTTTATTTCTCCCTGTTTATCAGTCTCAACGAACTTTGTTAGCTTCGCACAATTCCACCCGCAGGGTGTATTTGGAACTTATGTTGGATGTCGGCCAAGGGCCTTTAACGTGTAAATATTTTATCCGAGTTCTACCTTTCCTTGCCTTCTACTCTCTTGGCTTTTCCCTTTGCCGCCTTCCCTTGGTTGTCGTCTTGCCAGCCGAACAGCCGCTCTGCAGACTGTGGCTGGGTCAAGTACTTAGCCACTTTTGGGAAGGCAAGTACTTGGCCGGCTAGAGTTTTCTTGGCAAGTTAAGTAGAAGCCGACTGGCCAGTTGCTCGGCAACCTGTTGGCGAGGCGAGAAACCGTCTTGGACTATGTAAATGCCTTAAGTCCTTAGCCATTTTTCATGCAGGCACCCTTTTCGCCTTGAGTCCTGCCGACCGAATAGCTGCTCTGCAGGCTACGGCCTCTGGCGGGAGAAAGCTAGGGTGCCAACACACTACTTGTCCGGCCACATGAAGCATCTCATAGTACAAGGCGACAAGTCCCCGGGTCGACTGGTCGAACCCGGTGCCAGCCAGATTAATGAAATCACATAAATGATAGACGTGATACTTATCATACAAATAAAAGAGGGCAGTCCCCGAGCTCTTCTCGGGAACCCGGAGTCTTCATACTTAATACAAAAGTTGGCGTGGTACATACTGCATCAACTGTAAAACCTTCGAAGGAGGTTCGCATTCCATGGTCGCTCCGTCTCCTTGCCGGAGTCATCTCTTTTGCGTGCTCGAGACTTCTGAGCGTCGATGAGGTAGTAGGAGTCGTTGCCTGATACGTCCATTTTGCATCATGCTTTTATATCGATATTTATTGCATTACGGGCTGTTATTTCACATTATGTCACAATACTTATGGCTATTCTCTCTTATTTTATAAGGTTTACATAAGGAGGGAGAATGCCGGCAGCTGGAATTCTGGGCTGGAAAATGAGCAAATATTAGAGACCTATTCTGCACAACTCCAAAAGTCCTGAAACTCCACAGAATACCTTATAATAAATAATTTAAAATCCTCACCAAAGATGAAGACTAGGGGGCCCACACCCTATCCACGAGGGTGGGGGGCGCCCCCCTAGGGCGCGCCCCCTACCTCGTGGGCCCCCTGGTGGCTCTCCGATGACCATCTACTGCTATATGAAGTCTTTCATCGAGAAAAAAACCAGAAGCAATCTTTCGGGACGAAACTCCGCCGCCACGAGGCGGAACCTTGGCGGAACCAATCTAGGGCTCCGGCAGAGCTGTTCTGCCGGGGAAACTTCCCTCCCAGAGGGGGAAATCATCGCCATCGTCATCACCAACCCTCCTCTCATCGGGAGAGGGTAATCTCCATCAACATCTTCATCAGCACCATCTCATCTCAAAACCCTACTTAATCTCTTGTATCCAATTCTTGTCTCCAAGTCTGGGACTGGTGCTAGTAGGTTGCTAGTAGTGTTAATTACTCCTTGTAGTTGATGCTAGTTGGTTTAATTGGTGGAAGATCATATGTTCATATCCTATATGCACATTACTACCCCTCTGATTATGAACATGTTTATGCTTTGTGAGTAGTTACTTTTGTTCCTGAGGACATGGGAGAAGTCTTGCTATTAGTAGTCATGTGAATTTGGTATTCGTTCGATATTTTGATGAGATGTATGTTGTCTCTCCTCTAGTGGTGTTATGTGAACGTCGACTACATGACACTTCACCATTGTTTGGGCCTAGAGGAAGGCATTGGGAAGTAATAAGTAGATGATGGGTTGCCAGAGTGACAGAAGCTTAAACCCTAGTTTATGCGTTGCTTCGTAAGGGGATGATTTGGATCCATATGTTTCATGCTATGGTTAGGTTTACCTTAATACTTTTGTTGTAGTTGCGGATGCTTGCAATAGAGGTTAATCATAAGTGGGATGCTTGTTCAAGTAAGAATAGCACCCAAGCACCGGTCCACCCACATGTCAAATTATCAAAGTACCGAACACGAATCATATGAACGTGATGAAAACTAGCTTGACGATATTCCCATGTGTCCTCGGGAGCGCTTTTCCTTATATAAGAGTTTTTCCAGGCTTGTCCTTTGCTACAAAAAGGATGGGGCCACCTTGCTGCACTTTATTTACTTTTGTTACTTGTTGCTCGTTACAAATTATCTTATCACAAAACTATCTGTTACCACTTATTTCAGTACTTGCAGAGAATACCTTGCTGAAAACCGCTTATCATTTCCTTCTGCTCCTCGTTGGGTTCGACACTCTTACTTATCGAAAGGACTACGATAGATCCCCTATACTTGTGGGTCATCACTGCCCAACACCTTGCTGATGATGAAGGGGCCTTCCCAAGGTGTCGAGAGCTTGTGCTGGCCGGCTGTTTGCTGGATCAGTCGGAGCACAAGGTCTCCTTCTTGGAAGGATCTTGACTTGACCTTTCTGTTGTAGTATCGGCGCAGGCTCTGCTGGTAGATGGTGGACCGGCTGAGTGCCAACAACCGGCCCTCTTCCAGCAGATCAACGCCGTCTTGTCATGCTTCTTCCGCCTCCTCTGCGGTGTACATGGTGACTCGAGGGGAGTCAAAATCTATGTCCGTCGGGATGACGGCTTCGGTACCATAGACAAGAAAGAAGGGCGTGAAGCCGGTTGACTTGTTCGGAGTTGTGCACAGGCTCTAGAGGACAGCCGGAAGTTCGTCGAGCCAGCAGCTGGCCGACCGCTCCAGAGACTCGACCAGTCGGGGCTTGATGCCGGATAAAATGAGGCCATTTGCTCGCTCCACCTGTCCGTTTGACTGCGGGTGGGCAACAGACGCTAGGTCCAGTTGGATGCTTTGCGTCACGCAGAAACGGGCCAAGGCACCTTTGGCGAAGTTCGTGCCATTGTCGGTGATGATGCTGTGTGGTATGCCATACCGGATGGTGATGTCGGAGATGAAAGTCATAGCAGTCGGACCATTCAACTTCTTGATTGGTTTTGCTTCTATCCACTTGGTGAACTTGTCCACTGCGACAAGCAGATGAGTCAAGCCACCTCTTGCTGTCTTGAATGGTCCCACCATATCCAGGCCCCAGACGGCAAAGGGCCAGGCAATGGGAATAGTCCTGAGTGTAGAAGCCGGCTGGTGAGGCTTTGAACGAAACTTCTGGCACCCTTTGCATTTCTGGACCAAGTCCTTGGCGTCTTCTAGGGTAGTCGGCCAGAAAAAACCATGACGGAAAGCCTTGGCCACCAGAGCCCTTGAGGCCGCGTGGTGACCACACTCGCCCTGATGGATATCTTTGAGGATTGCCCGTCCTTGCTCTGGCTCGACGCAACACTGATAAACACCAGTGATACTGCGTCTTACAAGCTCTCTGTTGACTATGGTGTATGCTGCCGCCCGGCGTTGCACTTGTCAGGCCGAGATCTCGTCGGTTGGCAGCTCTTTTTTTACCAAAAAATTGAGGATGGGCTGGGCCCATGAAGGTGCTGCAATTTCTTCGACTGCCAAGACTGCCACTTGTATGAGGGCGGCTGGGCTGGGAGGCGGTGGGTTGGAGTCGGCCGCCGCTTGCTAAGTTGATGAAGTCCCCGGGCCGACTGCTGCAGTCCCCGGGTTGTCCGTCGAAGTTCCCGTGACAGCTGGTGGGGCTCTCAGGTCGGATCCGTCTGCTTCAGGAGGAGCCGGCACGAATATGGAATCTGACTTTGGTGATGGCTTGGCGGACGGCTTGAGGAGTTGTTGCAAGGCAACGCCGGTTGGTATTGCTTGCCGGGTGGAGCCGATTCGTGCCAAGGCATCGGCTTGCTCATTGTCATTTCTTGGCACATGAAGGAACTCGCACCCTTCAAAGTATCCATTGAGTTGTTGTACGAGAAAGCGGTAGCTGGCCATATTTGCATCCTTGGCGTCCCAGTCGCCTGATGACTGCTGGACCACCAAATCGGAGTCTCCGTAACACAGGATCCGGCGAATGTCGAGTTCTTTGGCAAGTCGGAGCCCATGAATGAGTGCTTCGTATTTAGCAACATCGTTGGAGGCGGCAAAGTAAATTTGCAGCGCATATCTGAGCTTGTCGCCCTTGGGGGAGGTGAGAACGATGCCGGCTCCCAAACCGGTGTGCATTTTTGAACCATCAAAATGCATCTGCCAATGGGTGGAATCTAGCGCTGGTGGCAAGTACTGGGTCTCAGCCCAGTCGACGAGGAAGTCGGCCAGTGCTTGTGACTTGATGGTGGTGCGAGGCTGGTAGTAGATGGTGTAGGGGGCCAAATCTATCGCCCACTTTGCCACTCGGCCTGAGGCATCTCGACTTCCAATAATCTCAGCAAGCGGAGCTGTGCAGACCATAGTGATTGGGTGCTCTTGGAAGTATGGCTTCAGTCTCTTGGCAGCAAAATGCACGCCATAACACATTTTTTGATAGTGGGGGTAGTTCTGCTTGAAGGCGGACAGTACTTCGCTTAGGTAATACACCAACCTCTGGATTGGTAGGGCTTTTCCTTCTTTTTGTTCCACCACTATGATTGTACTAACCACCCGACTAGTAGCGGAAATGTAGAGGAGCATTGGTTCCTTAGGAGTCGGGGCCGCTAAGACAGGCAGGGTGGTCAACATCTTCTTGAGTTAGAGAAAAGCTTCGTCCTCCTTGTCATTCCACTCGAAAAAGGTGGTCTTCTTCATGAGCTGGTACAGGGGAAGAGCCTTCTCGCCCAGTCGACTGATGAAACGGCTAATAGATGCCAAGCAGCCGGTAAATTTTTGCACATCCAACAATCGGGTGCGTATTTCCATCCTTTCGATGGCTTTGATCTTCACATGGTTGCACTCTATGCCGCGCTCTGTGACCAGAAAACCAAGAAGCTGGCCGTCTGGTACCCCAAAGACACACTTCTCCGGGTTGAGCTTGATCTGAAATCAACGCAGGTTCTCGAAAGTCTCCCTGAGATCCTCCAGTAGCATCCCACGCTTCTCTGTCTTCACCACCACATCGTCTACATAGACATGAGCATTTCTGCTGAGTTGTTTGAGGAGACACTTCTGCATGCAACACTGAAAGGTGGCGCCGGCATTTCTTAAGCCGAACGTCATGGTCAGGTAGCAGAGGGCTCCAAATGGCGTGATGAAGGCGGTCTTCATCTTGTCGGCCGGGTCCAGCTTGATCTTGTGATACCCGGAGTATGCATCCAAAAAACTCAACAGCTCGCATCCAGCTGTAGAGTCGATCACTTGATCGACTCTAGGCAGAGCAAATGGATCTTTGGGGCATGCTTTGTTGAGGCTGGTATAATCAATGCAAGTACGCCACTGCTTGTTCTTCTTCAGCACTAGGACTGGATTGGCTAACCATTCTGGAAAGAACACCTCCATGATGAAGCCGACTACTAGGAGCTGGGCTATCTCTTCTCCAACAACTCTTCTTTTCTCTTCTGATAGGCGATGCAAGGGCTGCCGGACTGGCTTGGAATCAGATCGGATGTGTAACTTGTGCTCGGCGAATTCCGTTGGTACACCTGGCATGTCTTTGGGGGACCATGCGAAGATGTCCCGATTCTCACGGAGGAAATCGACGAGCTCACCTTCCTATTTACCGTCAAGGTTTGCGCCAATGACAGCATACCTCTCCGGGTGCTCCGGGTCCAAAGGTATCTTCTTTGTTTCTTTGGCCGGCTTGAACAAGCCCTCTGCTTCCGACTCCTTGGGGTCGGGCGACATTTCCGGCTGCTTGCCTGCCATTGCCACAACCCGGTCAAGGAGCCATTTCTCTGCTGCGATCACGAGGGACTCGGCTAACCGGCTGCTCTCCGCCGCACAGGCGGACGACTTCTTGTAGTCTCCTGCTACGGTCAGGATTCCCTTAGAGCTTGGCATCTTCATCTTTAGGTAAGCATAGTGGGGGACCGCCATGAACTTGGCCAAGGCAGGCCGGCCAAGCAGTGCGTGATAAGGGCTCTCAAGGTCCACCACCTCAAACCAGACTGGCTCTCGGCGGAAATGAGTTTTGTCCCCGAAGAGAACGTCTATCTGAGTGATAACCCGCAAGTATAGGGGATCACAACAGTTTTCGAGGGTAGAGTATTCAACCCAAATTTATTGATTCGACACAAGGGGAGCCAAAGAATACTCTCAAGTATTAGCAGCTGAGTTGTCAATTCAACCACACCTGGAAACTTAATATCTGCAGCAAAGTATTTAGTAGCAAAGTAATATGATAGTAGTGGTAACGGCAGCAAAAGGTAACAGTAGTAAAAGTAATGTTTTTGGTATTTTGTAGTGATGATAGTAATAGCAACGGGAAAGTAAATAAGCGAAGAACAATATATGGAAAGATCGTAGGAAATGGATCAGTGATGGAGAATTATGCCGGATGTGATTCATCATGTAATAGTCATAACCTAGGGTGACACGGAACTAGCTCCAGTTCATCAATGTAATGTAGGCATGTATTCCGAATATAGTCATATGTGCTTATGGAAAAGAACTTGCATGACATGTTTTGTCCTACCCTCCCGTGGCAGCGGGGTCCTTATGGAAACTAAGGGATATTAAGGCCTCCTTTTAATAGAGTACGGGAACAAAGCATTAACACATAGTGAATACATGAACTCCTCAAACTACGGTCATCACCGGTAAGTATCCCGATTATTGTCACTTCGGGGTTAACGGATCATAACACATAATAGGTGACTATAGACTTGCAAGATAGGATCAAGAACTCTCATATATTGATGAAAACATAATAGGTTCAGATCTGAAATCATGGCACTCGGGCCCTAGTGACAAGCATTAAGCATAGCAAAGTCATAGCAACATCAATCTCAGAACATAGTGGATACTAGGGATCAAACCCTAACAAAACTAACTCGATTACATGATAGATCCCATCCAACCCATAACTGTCCAGCAGGCCTATGATGGAATTACTCACGCACGGCAGTGAGCATCATGAAATTAGTGATGGAGGATGGTTGATGATGACGATGTCGACGGATTCCCCTCTCCGGAGCCCCGAACGGACTCCAGATCAGCCCTCCCAAGAGGTTTTAGGGCTTGGCGGCGGCTCCGTATCGTAAAACGCGATGAATTCTTCTCTCTGATTTTTTTCTCCCCGAAACACAATATATAGAGTCGGAGTTGGAGTCGGAGGAGCTCCAGGGGGCCCATGAGGTAGGGGCACGCGCGACCCACCCTCGTGGACAGGTGGTGGGCCCCCTGGCCTTCATATTTTGCAGGTATTTTTTATATTTTCCAAAAAGTTGCTCCGTGAAGTTTCAGGCCATTCCGAGAACATTTGTTTCTGCACATAAATAACACCATGGTAATTCTGCTGAAAACAACGTCAGTCCGGGTTAGTTCCATTCAAATCATGCAAGTTAGAGTCCAAAACAAGGGCAAAAGTGTTTGGAAAAGTAGATACAACGGAGACGTATCAACTCCCCCAAGCTCAAACCTTTGCTTGTCCTTAAGCAATTCAGTTGACAAACTGAAAGTGATAAAGAAAAACTTTTACAAACTCTGTTTGCTCTTGTTGTTGTAAATATGTAAAGCCAGCATTCAAGTTTTCAGCAAAGATTATAACTAACCACATTGCAATAATGCTTAGGTCTCAAGTTTACTCATATCAATATCATAATCAACTAGCGAGAAATAATAATGAATCTCACATGACAACACTTTCTCAAAACAATCATAATATGCTATAACAAGATGGTATCACGCTAGCTCTTTCTGAGACCGCAAAACATAAATGCAGAGCACCTTCAAAGACCAAGGACTGACTAGACATTGTAATTCATGGTAAAAGAGATCCAGTCAAGTCATACCCATTGTAAACTAATAATAATGAATGCAAATGACAGCGGTGCTCTCCAACTGGTGCTTTTTGATAAGAGGATGATGACTCAGCATAAAAGTAAATAGATAGGTCCTTCCCAGAGGGAAGCATGGATTTGTAGAGGTGCCAAAGCTCGGTTTTGAAACAGAGGTGAATAATATTTTGAGCGGTATACTTTCATTGTCAACATAACAACCAAGAGATGGCAATATCTTCCATGCTACACACATTATAGGCGGTTCCCAAACAGAATGGTAAAGTTTATACTCCCCCTTCCACCAACAAGCATCAGTCCATGGCTTGCTCAAAACAACGAGTGCCTCCAACTAACAAGAGTCCCAGGGGGAGTTTTGTTTGCAATTATTTTGATTTAGTTTGCATAAAGCATGGGACTGGGCATCCCGGTGACCAGCCATTTATCTCGTGAGTGAGGAGCGGAGTCCACTCCTCTTGAGAATAACCCGCCTAACATGGAAGATATGGACAGCCCTAGTTGATACATGAGCTATTTGATCATACAAAACATGATATTTATTTGAAGGTTTAGAGTTTGACACATACAAATTTACTTGGAACGGCAGGTAGATACCGTATATAGGTAGGTATGGTGGACTCATAAGGAATAACTTTGGGGTTTTATGGGATTGGATGCACAAGCAGTATTCCCGCTTAGTACAGGTGAAGGCTAGCAAAAGACTGGGAAGCGACCAGCTAGAGAGCGACAACAGTCATGAACATGCATTAAAATTGATCAACACCGAATGCAAGCATGAGTAGGATATAATCCACCATGAACATAAATATCGTGAAGGCTATGTTGATTTTGTTTCAACTACATGCGTGAACATGTGCCAAGTCAAGTCACTTAAATCATTCAGAGGAGGATACCATCCTATCATACCACATCATAACCATTTCAATAGCATGTTGGCACGCAAGGTAAACCATTATAACTCATAGCTAATCAAGCATGGCACAAGAAACTATGATCTCTAGTTGTCATTGCAAACATGTTTATTCATAATAGGCCGAATCAGGAACGATGAACAAATCATATTTACAAAAAAAAGAGGTCGAGTTCATACCAACTTTTCTCATCTCAATAAGTTCATCATATAATCATCATAATTGCCTTTCACTTGCGCGACCGAACGATGTGAATAATAATAATAGTGCACGTGTATTGGACTAAGATGAAATCTGCAAGCATTCAATAAACAGGTGAAGACAAGGCAATATGGACTCTTTTGTCAGATCAACAATAATGTATATAAGAGCCACTTCAACAATTTAATTATGGTCTTCTCCTATCGACCCCAAAGAAAAGAAAAGAAATGAAACTATTTACACGGGAGAGCTCCCAACAAGTAAAAGAAGAACATGAAATATTTTTGGGTTTTCTTTTTAATTACTGCTACAAGCATGGAAAGTAAACTAATTAAAAGCTACAACTAATTTTTTTGGTTTTTCTTAAGGTTTATTAGACACACAAAAAGAAAGCATAAAAAAATAAACTAGCATGGATGATACAATGAAAAAGTATGAGCACCGACATCTAGCAATGAGTGTGTGAACATAAATGTAATGTCGGTGAGAAATACGTACTCCCCCAAGCTTAGGCTTTTGGCCTAAGTTGGTCTATGGCCACGGTTGGCCTGGAGGATATCCATAATAATAGTTGGGGTTGTACTGCGAAGAAGAAGAAGACTCCGATTGCCACTGGCTTACAATCATATCCGGATCCCACTGGTAATTGGACTGTCGTGAAGGATCAACTTGTGGTTCCAACTCTGGCTCCATGGCTGGTGCAGGGTTCCGGTAGGCGTGAATAGCCTTTAACGGAACAAGGTACTAGCCTGCAGATAAATGAAACAAAGAAGGAGCAGGCAGGGTAATAGTCTCATGATGATGTTTATCAAAGAACAATTTGTATTTAAGCTCTCCTTCCCTATTCTTAACAATAAAATCATGTGCCACCATACTTTTATAATCTAAATAAACACGAGGCAGTACTTTTTCTTCCTTCTCCTAATGCCTAATAGGTATGTTAAAATGTGCAGCTAGGCGTGAAGCATAGATGCCTCCAAAGATGGGCCCCTTTGTACGGTTTAGACTTAACCATTTAGCAATAATGCCGCCCATACTAACAGAGTTATCACCATATAAACCGTGGAGAAAAATAATAATATTAGGGACACTAAGGTTTCCATAGTTTCCGTGACCAATTAAACAACGACTAGCAAATAATGCAAAATAGCGTAAAACAGGAAAATGTATGCTAGGGATTCGTGCATCGGAAACTTCCTTGTTTCCCCTACAATGATAGTATCAATAAACCCATCCACATCCTCGCGATGTGGTTCCTCTGTCTTGCCCTCAAAAGGGACTAAACAAACCCGACAAAAATCATAAAGTGACATCTCCTTGTGCTCATCATATAAATGAAACTCCACCGTAGGTGGTGAGCTCCTAGAATGGAAATGAACGTTTTGCACAAAGATATTTGTGAGTAAGAGATACTGATCGCGTTGGTCGTGGAGGAAAGCGGTGAGGCCTGCATTCTTAGCCAATTCATGAAAAATCTTCATAAATCCCGGCTGCTCTCAAGAAATCATTGGAAGGCCATTCACACGCCCGAACCTTCGCAGTGCGAGGCAGATTATACTTCGGCTTCGGTGCCTTTTCCTTCGAGCTTTGGCTCGATGAGCCCCTCAAAAGTTTCTTCACCATTTTCTGAAAAATTCTGAAATTTTTAGTAACTTCAAAATAAAATTAACCAAACTCAATAATATTGATAGCAACTACTCCTACAAGTGCCTAGGGCCTATATCATGCATCAAAACTACTTCTGACCATATAAATTTGACATGCAAGCTCAATAAAAGGGTCACCTATGCAGAGAAAATTGCAATGAATAAAGCACTAGAACAAAAACTAATTGGACCAATGGAGGAGTCACATACCAAGGAACAATCTCCCCAAGCAGTTTTATGAGAGGTGCTTTGAGCAAGGAGATCGAAAATGGCAGCAAAATGAGCTTGGACTAGGGTTTGAGCTGGTTATTTGTGTTTGGGGGAGGAAGAAGGAGTGTGTGGGTGAAAAGATAAGTGGAGGAGGGCCACCGTGGGCCCACGAGGCAAGGGGCGCGCCCAGGGAGTAGGGCGCGCCCTCCACCCTCGTGGGCAGGTGGTTGACCCCCCTACTGTGTTCTTAGTGCCAAATATTCTCAAATATTACAGAAAAATCATATTTAAATTTTAGGGTATTTGGAGAACTTTTATTTTCGGGGTATTTTTATATTGCACGGATAATCAGATAACAGACAGAAAATACTATTTTTATTTTATTTAATATAAATAACAGAAAGTAAAAGGAGGGTACAGCAGCTTGTGCCTTCTAGTTTCATCCATCTCATGATCATCAAAAGGAATCCATTAACAAGGTTGATCAAGTCTTGTTAACGAACTCATTCCGAATAACATGGAACAGGAGAAATTTCGAATAACACTATGTTACCTCAACAGGGATATGCACATCCCCAATAATAAGAATACCATATTTCTTCTTGATAGTAGGAAGAGGAAATTCAAAGCCTCCAAATATAATCGATGGAATTTTTCCAATAGAGTTGATACTATGAACTTGAGGTTGTTTCCTCGGAAAGTGTACCGTATGCTCATTACCATTAACATGAAAAGTGACATTGCCTTTAGTGCAATCAATAACAACCCCTGCAGTATTCAAAAATGGTCTTCCAAGAATAATATACATACTATCGTCCTCGGGAATATCAAGAACAACAAAGTCCGTTAAAATAGTAACGTTTGCAACTACAACAGGCACATCCTCACAAATACCGACAGGTATAGCAGTTGATTTATCAGCCATTTGCAAAGATATTTCAGTAGGTCTCAACTTATTCAAATCAAGTCGACGATATAAAGAGAGAGGCATAACACTAACACCGGCTCCAAGATCACATAAAGCAGTTTTAACATAGTTTCTTTTAATGGAGCATGGTATAGTTGGTACTCATGGATCTCCAAGTTTCTTTGGTATCCCACCCTTAAAAGTATAATTAGCAAGCATAGTGGAAATTTTAGCTTTCGGTATCTTTCTTTTATTTGTAACAATATCTTTCATATACTTAGCATAAGGATTCATTTTGAGCATATCAGTTAATCGCATACACAAAAAGATAGGTCTAATCATTTCAGCAAAGCGCTCAAAATCCTCATCATCCTTTTTCTTGGATGGTTTGGGAGGAAAAGGCATAGGTTTCTGAACCCATGGCTCTCTTTCTTTACCATGTTTCCTAGCAACAAAGTCTTTCTTATCATAATGTTGATTCTTTGATTGTGGGTTCTCAAGATCAACAGCAGGTTCAATTTCTATATCATTATCATTACTAGGTTGAGCATCATCATGAACATTATCACTAGTTTCAGGTTCATTACTAGATTGTGTTTCAGCATCAGAGATAGAAATATCATTTGGATTCTCAGGTGTTTCAGTAACATGTTTACCATAAGCATGCAAAGCCCTATCATTTTTCTTTTTCTTCTTTTTAGAAGGACTAGGTGCATCTATATTATTTCTCTGAGAATCTTGCTCAATTCTCCTAGGGTGGCCTTTAGGATACAAAGGTTCCTCAGTCATTTTACCACCTCTAGTCATAACTCTAACAACATTATCATTATTCTTACTATTCAATTCATTGAGCAAATCATTTTGAGCTTTAAGTACTTGTTCTACTTGAGTGGTAACCATAGAAGCATGTTTACTAATAAGTTTAAGTTCACCTTTGACATTAGCCATATAATCACGCAAGTGTTCAAGCATATTTGAATTGTATTTCAATTGTCTACCAAAATAAGCATTAAAATCTTCTTGCTTAACCATAAATTTATCAACTCATCTAAGCATGGGCTAGCAAACTTAGTAAATGGGATTTCAGCTTTATCATATCTATAGAGAGAATTTACCTTTACTACCTGTGTTGGGTTATCAAGACCACGAGTTTCTTCAATAGGTAAGGGATTAAGATCATATGTTTCTTCAATAGGTGGTAAATTAAGACCGTGTATTTCTTCAATAGGAGGTAAATTCTTAACATCTTCAGCTTTAATACCTTTTTCTTTCATAGATTTCTTTGCCTCTTGCATATCTTCAGGACTGAGAAATAGAATACCTCTCTTCTTTGGAGTTGGTTTAGGAATAGGCTTAGGAATTGGCTCCAGAGGTGTCTAATTATTTTCATTTGTCAACATATTATTCAATAGAATTTCAGCTTCATCCGGTGTTCTTTCTCTGAAAACAGAACCAGCACAACTATCCAGGTAATCTCTGGAAGCATCAGTTAGTCCATTATAAAAGATATTAAGTATTTCATTTTTCTTAAGAGGATGATCAGGCAAAGCATTAAGTAATTGGAGAAGCCTCCCCCAAGCTTGTGGGAGACTCTCTTCTTTAATTTGCAAAAAATTATATATCTCCCTTAAAGCAGCTTGTTTCTTATGAGCAGGGAAATATTTAGCAGAGAAGTAATAAATCATATCCCGGGGACTACGCACACAACCAGGATCAAGAGAATTAAACCATATCTTAGCATCACCCTTTAATGAGAACGGAAATATTTTAAGGATATAAAAGTAACGAGTTCTCTCATCAGTAGAGAACAGGGTGGCTATATCATTTAATTTAGTAAGATGTGCCACAACAGTTTCAGATTCATAGCCATGAAAAGGATCAGATTCAACCAAAGTAATTATATCAGGATCAACAGAGAATTCACAATCCTTATCGATAACACAGAGAGGTGAAGTAGCAAAAGCAGGGTCAGGTTTCATTCTAGCATTTAGAGATTGCTTATTCCATTTAGCTAATAACCTCTTGAGTTTGTATCTATCTTTGCAAGCTTTTTTTGCGGGTATCTATCTTTGCAAGCTAAAATAGCTAAAGAAGCTTCTTTATCAAAAACATAACCCTCAGGAATAACAGGCAAGTCTTCATCATCAATTTCATCAGTATTATCAGATTCAATATTTTCAATCTCTCTAGCCCTAGCAAGTTGTTCATCAAGAAATTCACCAAGTGGCACAGTATCAAGCATAGATGTAGTTTCATCATAAGTATCATGTATAGCAGAAGTGGCATCATGAATAACATGCGACATATCAGAACGAATAGCAGAAGCAGGTTTAGGTGTCGCAAGCTTACTCAAAATAGAAGGTGAATCAAGTGCAGAGCTAGATGGCAGTTCCTTACCTCCCCTCGTAGTTGAGGGATAAATCTTGGTTCTGGGATCTTTCAAGTTCTTCATAATGATAAGAAGATATAAATCCCAAGTGACTCAAAGAATATAGTTATGCTCCCCGGCAACGGCGCCGGAAAATAGTCTTGATAACCCACAAGTATAGGGGATCGCAACAGTTTTCGATGGTAGAGTATTCAACCCAAATTTATTGATTCGACACAAGGGGAGCCAAAGAATACTCTCAAGTATTAGCAGCTGAGTTGTCAATTCAACCACACCTGGACACTTAATATCTGCAGCAAAGTATTTGGTAGCAAAGTAATATGATAGTAGTGGTAATGGTAGCAAAAGGTAACAATAGTAAAAGCAATGTTTTTGGTATTTTGTAGTGATGATAGCAATAGTAACGGGAAAGTAAATACGCGAAGAACAATATATGGAAAGCTCGTAGGCAGTGGATCAGTGATGGAGAATTATGCCGGATGCAGTTCATCATGTAACAGTCATAACCTAGGGTGACACAGAACTAGCTCCAGTTCATCAATGTAATGTAGGCATGTATTCTGAATATAGTCATACATGCTTATGGAAAAGAACTTGCATGACATGTTTTGTCCTACCCTCCCGTGGCAGCGGGGTCCTTACAGAAACTAAGGGATATTAAGGCCTCCTTTTAATAGAGTACCGGAACAAAGCATTAACACATAGTGAATACATGAACTCCTCAAACTACGGTCATCACCGGTAAGTATCTCGATTATTGTCACTTCGGGGTTAACGGATCTTAACACATAATAGGTGACTATAGACTTGCAAGATAGGATCAAGAACTCTCATATATTGATGAAAACATAATAGGTTCAGATCTGAAATCATGGCACTCGGGCCCTAGTGACAAGCATTAAGCATAGCAAAGTCATAGCAACATCAATATCATAACATAGTGGATACTAGGGATCAAACCCTAACAAAACTAACTCGATTACATGATAGATCCCATCCAACCCATGACCCTCCAGCAAGCCTACGATGGAATTACTCACGCACGGCGGTGAGCATCATGAAATTGGCGATGGAGGATGGTTGATGATGACGATGGCGACGGATTCCCCTATCCGGAGCCCTGAACGGACTCTAGATCAGCCCTCCCGAGAGGTTTTAGGGCTTGGCGGCGGCTCCGTATCGTAAAACGCGATGAATTCTTCTCTCTGATTTTTTTCTCCCCGAAACACAATATATAGAGTTGGAGTTGGAGTAGGAGGAGCTCCAGGGGGCCCACGAGGTAGGGGGGCGCGCCCCCACCCTCGTGGACAGGTGGTGGGCCCCCTGGCCTTCATCTTTTGCAGGTATTTTTTATATTTTCCAAAAAGTTGCTCCGTGAAGTTTCAGGTCATTCCGAGAACGTTTGTTTCTATACATAAATAACACTATGGTAATTCTGCTGAAAACAACGTTAGTCCGGGTTAGTTCCATTCAAATCATGCAAGTTAGAGTCCAAAACAAGGGCAAAAGTGTTTGGAAAAGTAGATACGATGGAGACGTATCACTGAGTCTTGCCGATTGGTGAGCAGGAAAGGCCAGGAACTATGCCATGGAAAACAGTCCGGCTGGGTTGAAGGTGCCTCTGCTTGATTCCCAATTTCTCCATGGTATCCTTGTATAGAATGTTGATGCTACTACCGCCATCTATCAGGACTCGGAAAAAACGGGTAGCCCGCCTCCCTGTAGCAAACGTGGCGTACAACACCAAGGCATAGGAGCTGGGGCTTGGCATCACTTCCGGGTGGTCAGCTCTGCTCCAGCTAATGGGTTTCTCTGACCAATGCATGAACTCGGGGGTCTCTGATGCTACTGCATTCACTTCCAACCGCTGCTACCTCCTGCTGCGCCTATCGTGGGCCACGCTGGTGAACACGACGTAGGCCCCTTGCTCTTCGGGATAATCATCTTACATGGCGTCGATTGGCCGAGCCGCCGGCTGCTGCGGGGGAGGAGGCGGCGGGCCGACAGGGGGAGTGGGCTGGAGTCCGTCACCATTGGCAATCCTGGTGAGCCAATGGCACTTCCGAGTGGTGTGATTGGATGGCTTTGCACCGTTGTGGAACTTGCAGGGAGCATCAAGGGTCTGTTCGTACGAGAAAGCGGGCAGCCAGTTAGGCTTGCCACCCTTCTGATGCTTGGGATGAGGCTGCTCTTCTGGTTGTCGATCTTCAACTGCCTCCACCTGCCGGCTTGTGGAAGCCGGCTGTGCGGCCTTGCGCTTGTTGTCGTTCGGCTGCTGCCGCCGACTGGCGTCGCCAGCCGGGGTCCGAGGGGCTTGGGGGGCCACCTTGCTAGACGCGTTGACTTGAATTTCCGCCTTCATGGAGGAGTCGGCTGTGGCGTACTTGTCTGATATGATTAGCAGCTTGTCAAGGGTCGCTGGCTCGTCACAGAGGAGCCGGTGCTTGAGGAGGGTGCCCTCTTAGCACCCGACTGTGAAGTACTCGATGGCCTGCACCTCGTGCATGCCCTCGCAAGAGTTGCGCAGCTCGGCCCAGCGTGTGAGATAGTCGCGAGTCGACTCATTGGGGCCTTGGACGCATAAGGAGAGCTGGCGAGGCTTGGGCGGCCGCTTGTATGTGCTGGTGAAGTTGCGGATGAATGCTTCAGTAAAGTCAACCCAGCTGTTGACGCTGCGGGGCTTCAGGCTGTTCAGCCATGTTCGGGCCATGCCCTGGAGCATGAGGGGGACGTACTTCACGTTGACGCGCTTCTTGCCATTAGCGATGCTGACGGTTGTGGAGTAGTCGACCAGCCAGTTCTCCAGCTTCACGGAGCCGGTGTACTTGGGGGTATCTCTTGGGAGAGTGAACCCTTTGGGAAAGGGCTCATCTCGGATGCAGGGGCCAAAACAAGGCGGACCCAGCTCGTCTTCCTCTTCTAGTGCCAGGGACCGATTAAGGCGGTCGATCCGATGGGGAGCATCGTTTTCTCCGATTCCTTCTCGGCGGCCAAGGCGGTCGCCAAGTGACGGGTGGTCAACAGGCGGCGGGGAGATGCGCCTCTCCCTGCGGGGAGGAGGCGGCGGGTAGTCGTCTCGCCATCGTACTGCTCTTGGTCAGTCGTCTTGGTCACGCTCGATGGTGACGTGAGTCCGGCTGTGGCTGGCTGGCGGCTCCTTGTCTCTTATATCATGGACGCCACCAGTCGGCGTCCGGGATGTCGCGCCTTGGTCTCGGCGAGGTGGTGGGTCGTCATTTCGCCGGTTGGGCACTTCAGTGCGGCAGCCGACATCTTGCTGCTCAGCTGCCGCGTCCAGGAGCTGCTGAACTCGCTCCGTCATGTGGCGACGCTCGTCGCCCTTGAGCTTGTCTAGCTCGTCTGCTGCCGCCTGGGCAGCCCGTATGTTCTCTGCAGGCGTGGCATAGATGGGGCGGTCTGTCCCGAATAGGCTGGCGACGATCGCGCCACACTGCCTGATCGGGCCAACACGGCTAGGCCCACCAGGAGCCGGAGTGCCGCCTATAGCACGGTCCATCTCCCGCTGGTAGGCCTCCGAAAGGTGTATCATGCTGGCCAGCCGGCTGGCGTTCTCAACGAGCTGGATCGGCGTGCTTCCAGCGTCTCGGCGTCGGCGTCTTCCGGGATTGGCGCAACCAAGTCTTGCATTGCCGTCTGCAACGGGTCCTGATCGCCCCCACCAGAGTGCTCGCCGTGGCTGATCACGAGCACCTTCGTGACAGTGCTGCCACCGCTGTCCGTGCGAGGAAGCGGCTCATCGTAGACCACCACATTGGAGGGGAACGTGTCGAGCGAAGCCGTGTCGGAGTCAACCAACATCGGCTCGGTGGAGCCAACCGACTCCAAGTTAGCAGCAGGCTCGCTAGCGACGTGGAGCTGACCGATGAGGCCCACGAGGTGGCCTTCGAGGCCGTTGGTGCCCGTGTCGAACGCGGGCTCGTCAGAGAGGCGAATCTCGCCAACAAGATCGGCGAGGCAGCTCGTTGCGTAGGCGATCTCCGCACCGTGCAGCGCCTCGGCGTAGACGCCGCCTGGTGTGCCAGGCTGGCTGCGCTCGCCAGGAAGGAACATGGTTTCCGTCTAGAACAGGTCTCCGGGAGACGGTGCACCTTGCCCCACGGTGGGTGCCAAATGTCGGGGGTTGGGTGCGACATATGCCAAAGGATGGCTTATCATGGTGGGAGCGAGTAGAACGTCGCCGGTGCCTGGAAGCGGGATGAGGCGTAGACACGAACGCCGGTGTACTTTACCCAGGTTCGGGGCTCTCCTAGGAGATAACACCCCTAGTCCTGCTCTGCGGGGTCTCCGCATGATCACTAGTGTGTAAGCGGTACAATGGTACTCCTCGAGCTGTTTGCTAGAGGTGGAAGAAGGCAGGCACGCTCTCTCCTCCTCTAGGTATGAGTCTAGTCCTAACAGGGCCAAACCCTTTGCATGGGTGCCCTGGGGGGTTTATATAGGCCTACCCCCAGGGGTACAATGATAATCTAGCCGGGCGTAGGGCCCAGTCGTCATTCTCTCTGGTCGCCGGCTTCTTGGTCGACAACTGGGGCCCGCCGCCTGGTAAGCCCCACCGCTTGGTCTGGTATGGAGCCGACAAGCCGCTCCCGCCGCTTGCGGGTCTTGCCAGCTGCTGATCACTGTAGCCGTAACGCTAATGACGCAGGCTTGGTCGGGGAGGCGTGGCTACAGTCCCGCCGCCTGGTGGGCGATCACTGTTGCCACTCCGTGTCTCATCTGGTTGATGGCACGTGGGGCCCAAGGGAGGGATTGGTCGCCTGCTGGTAGCCGGCTCCTCCGAGGTCCGGCTGCCCCAGCCTCCTCCGACTTCAGGGCTCTGGCTGCCATGTAGGGCCCACCATCTGCAAGCCGTACCTAACAGGCCTTTGTGGGAACAGGACTCCGCCTGTCAAGTGTGACGTGTGGGGGGAGAGGCAAAAGTGCCGCGTCATGCGGAGATCTCCGCCTGTACGAGGCACTGTGGCCATGCCCGTCCCTGGATTCGGGGGGAAGGCTCACACTGTAGCCGTACCCCGTCTTGTCTTCTTAATGGGGGCGCAGACTTTGAGGGCGCCATGGGCCGACTGCCAGGAGCCGGCCTCTCTGGAGGCCGCTTTCTAGGAGTCGGCCCGTCTTGGAGTCGCCTTCTTGAGCATGGCCGTCTTCTGGCAGTCGGTCATTCTGCCAGCCGGCCACCAGAAGGCGGCGCTTCATCTTGCCGTCTTGAGGGGCGCAGCCGGCCCTGATATTTTGAAAGGCTCGGGGCCTCGGGTTAGGATACCCGTGGCCCATTACTCCGACACAATGGGTGCTACCCCAACTCTATCTCGTATATCATCATTCCGGACCCGACCCTTCCTCGTTTGGACACACATCCATCTCAACATACGCATCTCTGCCACATCTAACTGTTGAATATGTCGCCTTTTAGTCGCCCAACACTCAGCGCCATACAACATTGCGGGTCGAACCGACGTCTTGTAGAACTTACCTTTTAGCTTTTTTCCACTCTCTTGTCACAAAGAATGCCAGAAGCTTGGTGTCACTTCATCCATCTAGCTTTGATTCGATGGTTCACATCTTCATCAATACCCCCATCCTCCTGCAGCATTGAGCCCAAATATCGAAAGGTGTCCTTCTAAGCTACCACCTGCCCATCAAGGCTAACCTCCTCCTCCTCACACCTAGTACTGAAACCGCACATCATGTACTCGGTTTTAGTTCTACTAAGCCTAAACCCGTTCGATTTCAAGGTTTGCCTCCATAACTCTAACTTCCTATTTACCCACGTCCGACTATCGTCAACTAGCACCACATCATCCATAACTCTAACTTCCTATTTACCCACGTCCGACTATCGTCAACTAGCACCACATCATATGCAAAGAGCATACACCATGGGATATCTCCTTGTATATCCCTTGTGACCTCATCCATCACCAAGGCAAAAAGATAAGGGCTCAAAGCTGACCCCTGATGCAGTCCTATCTTAATCGGGAAGTCAGCAGTGTTGACATCACTTGTTCGAACACTTGTCACAACATTATCGTATGTCCTTGATGAGGGTAATGTACTTTGTTGGGGCTTTGTGTTTCTCCAGGGCCCACCACATGACATTTCGCGATATCTTATCATAGGCCTTCTCCAAGTCAATGAACACCATATGCAAGTCCTTGTTTTGCTCCCTGTATGGTTGTATCTCTCCATAAGTTGTCGTACCAAGAAAATGGCTTCGATGGTCGACCTCCTAGGCCTGAAACCAAACTGATTTTTGGTCACGCTTGCCATTCTTCTTAAGCGGTGCTCAATGAGTCTCTCCCATAGCTTCATTGTATGGCTCATAAGCTTAATTCCGCGGTAATTAGTACAACTCTGAACACCCCCCTTTTTCTTGAAGATTGATACTAATATACTCTGTGTCCATTCTTCTAGCATCTTGTTTGCCCGAAAAATGAGGTTGAAAAGCTTGGTTAGCCATACTGTCGCTATGTCTCCGAGGCCTTTCCACACCTCAATGGGGATACAATCAGGGCTCATCGCCTTGCCTCCTTTCATCCTTTTTTAAAGCCTCCTTGACCTCAGACTCCTATATTCACCGCACAAAATGCATGCTGGTCTCATCAAAGGAGTCGTCCAATTCAATGGTAGAACTCTCATTCTCCCCATTGAACAGCTTGTCGAAGTACTCCTGCCATCTATGCTTAATCTCCTCGTCCTTCACCAAGAGTTGGTCTACTCCGTCCTTGATGCATTTGACTTGGCCAATACCCCTCGTCTTCCTCTCTCGGATCTTGGCCATCTTATATATGTCCCTTTCGCCTTCCTTCGCGCCTAACCGTTCGTAGAGGTACTCATATGCCTGACCCCTTGCTTCAATGATAGCTCAATTTGCGGCCTTCTTCGCCATCTTGTACTTCTCTATGTTGTCTGCACTCCTATCCAGGTATAGGCGTCTGAAGCAATCTTTTTTCTCGTTAATTGCCTTATAGACATCATCATTCCACCATCAGGTATACTTATCTTTGCTTCTCCTTCCCCTGGACACTCCAAACTCCTCCAAGGCCACGTTACGAATGCAAGTCACCATCTTCATCCACACATTGTCCGCATCCCCTCCTTCCTCCCAAGGGCCCTCCTTAATTACCCTCTCCTTGAACACCTGAGCTACCTCCCCCTTGAGCTTCCACCACTTTGTTCTAGCGACTTTGGCACGCTTATCCCGCTGTCACAAATCCGAAAGCGGAAGTTAGCAACCACCACCTTATGTTGGGTACAACACTCTCTCCAGGTATCACCTTACAGTTTAGGCACGCATGCCTATCTTCTCTTCATAAAAAATCATACCATTGAGAAAAAAGATCGTGTCATTTAAAAAGTATCACGCATTTATAAAAAGTATGTTCATACAAAAGTATTCTGGTAGTTTTTCTAAAAAAGTTTCATGTGATTGAAATAAATCTCTATATCATTTTATAAAAATGTTTGAAATATGTACGGGACTTTAAAAAAGCCTTATACAGTGTATATTTGTTTGTGAATAATTGAAAAAACAATGTTTTATACCATTTAAAAATGTTCGACGTATATTTGTCTGATGTTCAACTTGGAAAAGATGAATCTTTAAACATGTATTTGATAAAATGTTCATGATGTATTTGAAATTTACGTGTATCAAGAAAATGGTTGTTTTATACAAAAATGTACAATGTGTAGTTAAAAGAGGCAGGCGCTAGGCCATGCCAGTTTTCCTCAAGCAAGCAACAAACTGGCATGGCCTCGCGCTTGCCTAGAATTCACATGTGCTCTGTTTGGTTTGCATCATCCGTGATTCATGCGAGGCTCGCGTGAAAAGTCTCAAAGTGCCATTTTCCTTGTCTAAAATTTGAGATAGTCCTTAGCATGGCTCAGACAAACCAAATCGGATGCCTGGTTGCAGGCTGACATATTAATTCATTGTTCTATTCAAACATGAGAAGTCAGACATGGTATAATATATTGGATGTGGCTAGTGGGCGCCCATGCACTCCCTAACAGTCCTGTGCAGACCCCCGGATGATAGTGTCACGCTCTCGTACTACTACTCCACACTTGGTATTAAATATGGGGTCAACTCTTCCCATCACTTGGTGTCTAGAAAACTGCATGCAAAAAGGAATGCATGACATGCAATTAATTTGGTTTTGATTTTCTTAAAAAGTTACAACTTTAAAACTGACCTTCAAAATTAAGTTATGTTTCCACCGTTGGGTTTCTCGTGATGACTCAAACTAGATGCCATACGAGTATGTTTTGACAAACTTTTTAATGAGCAACTTTGGTGCTATGTGGGCCAACTTTTTGAAGGAAATAAGCCCTAGAGGCAATAATAAAGTTGTTATTTATATCTCCTTATATCATGATAAATGTTTATTATTCATGCTAGAATTATATTAACCGGAAACTCGATACATGTGTGAATACATAGACAAAACAAAGTGTCCCTAGTATGCCTCTACTTGCCTAGCTCATTAATCAAAGATGGTTAAGTTTCCAGACCATAGACATGTGTTGTCATTTGATGAATGGGATCACATCATTAGGAGAATGATGTGATGGACAAGACCCATCCGTTAGCTTAGAATAATGATCGTTAAGTTTTATTGCTATTGCTTTCTTCACTTATACATATTCCTTTGACTATGAGATTATGCAACTCCCAAATATCGGAGGAACACCTTGTGTGCTATCAAACGTCACAACATAACTGGGTGATTATGAAGATGCTCTACAGGTGTCGCTGAAGGTGTTTGTTGGGTTGGCATAGATCGAGATTAGGATTTATCACTCCGAGTATCGGAGAGGTATCTCTGGGCCCTCTCGATAATGCACATCACGATAAGCCTTGCAAGCAATGTGACTAATGAGTTAGTTATGGGATAATGCATTACTGAACGAGTAAAGAGACTTGCCGGTAATGAGATTGAACTAGGTATGGAGATACCGACGATCGAATCTCGGGCAAGTAACATACCGATGACAAAGGGAATGACGTATGCTGTCATTGCGGTTTGACCGATAAAGATCTTTGTAGAATATGTAGGAACCGACATGAGCATCCAGGTTCCGTTGTTGGTTATTGATTGTAGATGTGTCTTGGTCATGTCTACATAGTTCTCGAACCCGTAGGGTCCGCACGCTTAACGTTCGATGACGATTTGTATTATGAGTTATGTGTTTTGGTGACCGAAGATTGTTTGGAGTCCCAGATGAGATCATAGACATGAAGAGGGGTCTCAAGATGGTCGAGATGTAAAGATTGATATATTGGACGGTGGTATTCGGAGAACGGAATAGTTTCAGAGCGTTTTGGATATTTTTCGGAGTACCGGGAGGTTACCGGAACCCTCCGGGAAAGTAATGGGCCATCATGGGCCATAGGGGAGAGAGAGGAGAGCCCACAAGGGGAGGCGCCCCCTCCCCATGAGCTGTCCGAATTGGACAAGGGGAAGGGGGCGTGCCCCCCTTTCCTTCTCCCTCTCCCTCTCTTTCCCTTTCCCCCTCCGAAAGAAAGGAAAGGGGGGCCGACTAGGACTAGGAGTCCTAGTCGGTTTCCCCCAACTTAGGCGCGCCCCTAGGGCCGTCCTCCTCCCCTCCTCCTTTGTATACGTGGTAGGGGGCACCCCAAAGCACATCAGTTATTCTCTTAGCCGTGTGCGGTGCCCCCCTCCATAGTTTAATCCTCCGGCCATATTGTCGTAGTGCTTAGGCGAAGCCTTGTGCGGAGCACATCACCATCACCATCACCACACTGTCGTGCTAACAAAACTCTCGCTCGACACTTTACATGATCAAGAGTTCGAGGGACGTCATCAAGCTAAACGTGTGCTGAACTCGGAGGTGTTGTACATTTGGTACTTGATCGGTTGGATCGCGAAGACGTTCGACTACATCAACTGTGTTAACCTAACACTTCCTCTTTCGATCTACGAGGGTACGTGGACACACTCTCCCCCTCTCATTGCTATACATCTCCTAGATAGACCTTGCGTGATCATAGGAAATTTCTTGAAATTGCATGCTATGTTCCCCAACAGTGGCATCCGAGCCAGGTCTATGCGTAGACGATATGCACGAGTAGAACACAAAGAGTTGTGGGCGATCATAGTCATTCTGCTTACCACCAATGTCTTATTTTGATTCGGCGGTATTGTTGGATGAAGCGGCCTAGACCAACCTTACATGACCACATTCATGAGACCGGTTCCACCGACAGACATGCAACTTGTTTTGCATAAAGGTGGCTGGCGGGTGTCTGTTTCTTCAACTTTAGTTGAATCGAATTTGACTACGGCCGGTCCTTGTTGAAGCTTAAAACAACACACTTGATGAAAAATCGTTGTGTTTTTGATGCGTAGGTAAGAACGGTTCTTACTAGAAGCCCGTAGCAGCCACGTAAAACTTGCAACAACAAAGTAGAGGACGTCTAACTTGTTTTTGCAAGGCGTGTTGTGATGTGATATGGTCAAGACATGATGTGATATACATTATTGTATGAGATCATGTTTTGTAGAAGTTATCGGGAACTGGCAGGAGCCTTATGGTTGTCGCTTTATTGTATGAAATGCAATCGCCATGTAATTGCTTTACTTTATCACTATGCGTTAGCGATAGTTGTAGAAGCAATAGTTAGCGAGACGACAATGATGCTATGACGGAGATCAAGGTGTCAAGCCGGTGAGGATGGAGATCAAAGGCACAAGATGACGATGGCCATATCATGTCACATATTTTGATTGCAAGTGATGTTTATCTTTTATGCATCTTATTTTTCTTAGTACATCGCTAGCATTATAAGATGATCCCTCACTAAATTTCAAGGTATAAGTGTTCTCCCTGAGTATGCACCGTTGCTACAGTTCGTCGTGCCAAGACACCACGTGATGATCGGGTGTGATAAGCTCTACGTTCACATACAACGGGTGTAAGAAATTTTTGCATGTGCGGAATACTCGGGTTAAACTTGACAAGCCTAGCATGTACAGACATGGCCTCGAAACACTGAAACCGGAAGGTCGAACGTGAATCATATAGTAGATATGATCAACATAGAGATGTTCACCATTGGAAACTACTCCATCTCACGTGATGATCGGACATGGTTTAGTTGATATGGATCACGTGATCATTTAGATGACTCGAAGATGTCTATCTAAGTGGGAGTTCTTAGTAATATGATTAATTGAACTTAAATTTATCATGAACTTAGTCCTGATAGTTTTTGCATATCTATGTTGTAGATCAATGGCCCGTGCTACCGTTCCCTCGAATGTAGCGACCAGACCTCAAACAGTCCAATCTCTGTGCTCCGGTGTCATCCCTGGATCAGTAATGCTGACACCACACATTACTTGAAGGATTTATAACAGAGTAGCAATCACACACTTATTAGATCGAGTGTCTCAAAAGAGAACTTATTACAATAAATATGGCTTAAGGCCATCTAACAACGATAACAACGGAAGGCTTGGAAGATAAGTGAGTCCATCAACTCCAATGGCATCACTGAGTATAGAACCATGATCTAAAAGCACCTTACTCATCGTCTGAAAAGTCTGCAACATGAACGTTGCAGCCCGAAACGGGTCAGCACATGGAATATGCTGGCAATGTAACACATAGAGAGCAATGAAAGGATAAAACTATACTACATGCATATTTGGCTGGTGGAAAGCTCTATGGTTATAGTTTTGCGTAAAGCCAATTTTTCCCTACTGCAAAGGAATACATTTTAATTAACTATCATGGTGGTTGTTGAACATTGAGAATGGTTGACAACATTCTCAATCCCAATTAATAACATCATTAAAACCCAACAAAATTAATTAGAGTAACATGATGAGATTCACATGATAATCCAAGTACTAGATACTCAAGATGTCCATAACCGGGGACACGACTAACAATGATTAGTTTATACACTCTGCAGAGATTTGCACACTTTTCCCCACAAGACTCGATCTCCTCCGTTGGGATTCTCGCACCACATGATGTTTGAGAAACGGATGACCGAGACATAGTCTTTCAGAAGCGCTTGCACCTTACGAACGGGTAGACCGTACCAACCTACATCGCCTACATCAGCTAGTCTACCACTGTAAGAGTTCGCACGACTTAGTCAACTATGCTAGAGCCCATAGTAGCTTGTGGCTACACACGGAAGTTTCTAGTATGAATAACCTCATGATCCCTTTGAGCCTGGGTGGCGGTCCAAAAAGAAAAACAGGCAATCGCTGGAATACCCAGGTGCCTCAATCCACCTAGATGTGTGTTTAAGTTTCCACCTTCGATAAACCATTAATTTAACAATCTCACATTTTTCATGGATACACTCACCCAATCCACGTCTACTAGCATAGCATGGCATAATAGCAAACTTAGAAGTAACTCCCAAAGGTTTGAATATAAAATAGGTAATAGGTGCTACCTCATCTACTTCCCAAACCCACAACTTAATTAGATCCTAATCATGCAATGTGTGAGAGTTGATCTAATGCAATAAAACTGGGTAGTAGGAAGTATGATCAAAGTGTTACTTGCCTTGCTGATGATCCGCGAAACCTAGCGATTCGAAGTAGCAAGCGGCGCACTCCGGGTACTCTATCGCAAACAAAAAAGCATACAATAAGTACTCGACCAATGCACAGGTAAAACTCAAATAAGAGATCTAACCAGAAAGTTCAACTTAAGAACTCCGGTTGACAAAAAGAATCAAATCGAAAGAAGCGACGAAAGACAAACGGCAAAATAAACAGGATTCGTTTACTATTCTGGATCTAGGTCAAATTTTACAGAGGCAAAAACTTGTTTGAGTTGGTTAAACGGAAAGAGGGTTTCTAGACGAAACTCCGGGCACTTGAATCGCCTGATTCCGATAAACGAGCGAAAAGTTACACTAAAACGAAAATTGGATCAGAAATCGTGATCAAAAAAATCATGGATTTAATCCGACAAAAAGAAAACGACGAACAGATTAACGAACGAACGTTCGTTATCTGGATCTAAATGATGAACGCGTTCATTAAAACGAACGAACAAGCGAAAGCTCGCTAATTAACTAAACCGAGAAAAAACAGATGTATCTAAAAAACGAATCTAAAAAAACCGAAAAACATCGGTGAAAACCAACGGTTTTCTAAAAAAACCGGCGGGCGGTTCGACCTCGTCGGCGGCGAGCTCCGGCAGCGGCGCGGGCGGCGGCGGCTGCAGGGCGCGGGCGGCTAGGGTTTGCGGGGCGCGGCGGCTTGGGCTGGAGGCGGCCCGGGCGCTCGTTATATAAAGCCTCCCCCCTGAGGAGTCCGGGCCGGATACGGCCCGTAGGTCGGTTTGCGTTTTTTTTAAAATAATTACGCTCAGAAAATAAACAAAAGGAATACTAAACGGACTCCAAAAATACCGAAATAAATTTTCTCCGGCTTCTAAAATTAATCCGCACAGGATGAACATTTATTTGGGGCCTAAATGCAATTTTGAAAAATGCGCATTTTTCCTAAATTCAAATAAAATAGCAAATAAAACCAAAATAAAATCTTATTTGATTTTATAATTAAATCCTCAATATTTCTTTATTTTGGGAAAGTCATTTTATTCCCTCTCTCATATTTTTATGATAGAAATAATTGAAGATAAAATAAATAAAATCAAATGATCCTATTTTCAAAATTTGAGGAAAACTCAAATATGAAAATAACGAAATCGCCAACTCTCTCCGAGGGTCCTTGAGTTGCGTGAAATTTCTGGATCAACCAAAATGCAATAAAATATGATATGCAATGATGATCTAGTGTATAACATTGCAAATTGAAAATTTGGGATGTTACAAACCTACCCCCCTTAAGATGAATCTCGCCCTCGAGATTCGGGTTGGCTAGAAAATAGGTGAGGGTGGTCTTTCAGCAATTCTTCCTCTCTTTCCCAGGTGGCTTCATCCTCCGTGTGGTGGCTCCACTGAACTTTGCAAAACCTAATAACCTTGCTGCAGGTGACTCAGCTGGCATACTCAAGAATCTTAACTGGTTTCTCCTCATAGGTCAAATCAATGTCCAACTGAATCGCTTCCAGTGGCACTGTATCTCTCAGCGGTATATCGGCCATCTCCGCGTGGCACTTCTTCAACTGGGAAACATGGAACACGTCGTGAACTCCTGACAATCCTTCGGGCAATTCCAACTTATACGCTACTTCTCCCATACGCTCCAAAACCTTGTATGGTCCTAGAAAACGTGGCGCTAACTTTCCCTTAACTCCAAAGCGCTTAACTCCTCGAACTGGAGATACTCGAAGATAAACTCTGTTTCCTACTTCGTAAACTGCCTCCTTGCGTTTAGAATCTACATAGCTCTTCTGCCTGGATTGTGCTACCTTGAGCCTATCGCGAATCATTTTCACTTTTTGTTCAGACTCCTTAATCAGATCCGGTCTAAACAACTGGCGGTCTCCAACTTCATCCCACAACAATGGGGTCCTGCACCTCCTTTCATACAAAGCTTTGAAAGGGGCCATCTTTGAACTGGATTGATAACTGTTGTTGTAAGAGAACTCTGCATATGGCAAATTATCGTCCCAACTAGATCCATAATCTAGCGCACAAGCTCTCAGCATATCCTCCAAAATCTGATTGACTCTCTCGGTCTGTCCATCTGTTTGCGGATGGAAAGCTGTACTGAACTCTAGCCTGGTACCCAAGGTTTCATGCAAGTGATTCCAGAATTTTGAGGTAAACTGGGTTCCTCTATCTGATACAATGCTCCTTGGAACTCCATGCAGACATACGATCCTGGTCATGTATATCTTTGCCAACTTGGCACTAGTATAGGTAGTCATCACTGGAATGAAATGAGCTACCTTTGTCAAACGATCGACCACAACCCAAATCGAGTCATAGCCTGAACGAGTTCTGGGCAATCCTATAATAAAATCCATGCCTAACTTATCCCACTTCCATTCGGGTATCGGCAATGGCTGTAGTAATCCGGCTGGCTTCTGATGCTCTGCCTTTACTCTCTGACATACATCACAAACTGCTACATACTCCGCAATATCCTTCTTCATTCCGGTCCACCAGAAAATATCCTTCAAATCCAGATACATCTTGGTATTTCCTGGGTGAATCAAATATGGTGAATCATGGGCCTCTTGCAGAATCAACTTCCTGATCTCCGAGTCATTGGGCTCATAAACATGGTCTTCAAACCATAAGGTATCGTGCTCATCCTCACGAAATCCTTTAGCTTTTCCTTTGCTCATTTTGTCCTTAATAGAAACGATCTCCTTGTGAGTCCTTTGAGCTTCTCTTATTTTATCCATCAAAGTAGACTGAATCTCTAATGCTGCTACATAGCCTCTTGGAACTATCTCCAAACATAGCTCACGAAGATTCTTGGCTAACTCTCTTGGTAAATCTCCCGTCATTAAGGTGTTGACATGGCTTTTATGACTCAGCGCATCGGCTACTACGTTAGCCTTTCCGGGGTGATAATGTAATCTCATATCATAATCCTTGATGGGTTCTAACCATCTCCTCTGCCTGAGATTTAACTCCTTCTGTGTGAAAATGTACTTCAGGCTCTTGTGATCCGTGTACACCTCACAATGATTTCCAATTAGAAAATGTCTCCAAGTCTTCAACGCGTGCACTACGGCTGCTAACTCCAAATCATGCGTAGCATAATTCAACTCATGAGGCTTAAGCTGTCGTGAGGCATATGAAACAACTCTTCCTTCCTTCATAAGCACTGCTCCAAGTCCTCGACGTGAAGCGTCGCAATACACCTCATAATCCTTGGTCTGATCTGGCAAAATCAACACTGGTGATGTAACCAGACCTTTCTTCAACTCCTGGAAACTGGCCTCACACTCTTCAGTCCATTTGAATTTGGTATCCTTCTTCAACAACTCCGTCATAGGCTTCGCAATCTTCGAGAAATTTTCAATGAATCTTCGGTAGTATCCTGCAAGTCCAAGAAAACTCCGGATCTCTCCAACTGTTGTTGGGGCTTCCCAATGTGATGCCCCAATACCGCAGCTTCTGATGCCTTCCAGGGTTTCTGGGTTTTCTTCATGTGAGTTGTTGCTTTATTGCATTCATCTTTGCATCATGTCATCATGCAACCCGTTTTAAAGCTCAACTAAATAAATTGCATGGATCTTTGGTCCATTTAAACCAAGGGAATTCACATGGTGATTCTCTTTATAACTTATCCTCCCGATATTAGGGAGCTATTATAAATATTTCTATTCTTTTGGAATTCACCTTAACACACTTGCAAAATCCCAATGCTTTAGTCATCATGACTCTTGGCCTCTAACTTTGCCATATGTCCTTTCGTCATTTTCCGGAGCTCTACCAAAATTCTCAACATTTTGGGCACTCCTAAAACCTATCCTAGTTCAAACCTTTTGAATTAAATTCAAATAAATTTGAATTTATTCTTTCAATCTTGGTCTTTCCTAATTTCTTGGATCAACACATTTTTGTGTGAGTCCAAGAAATTTAATCTCTTGCTCAAATTCGTTCACTAACCCTCTCTTTATTTTTTCTTCTATCTTTTTTTTTCTTTTTCTTTTCTCTTCATGGTAAAGAGAAGAGGGAAGGAGAGAGTCAGCCCAGCTGCAGCCTCAGGCCGGCCGGCCCTAGATCCAGCCAAGGCCTCCCTAGGCGCATCTCTCCCTCTCTACTGGGCCTCTCGCGCCGGCCCAACAGCCCCGCTGCAGTCCCTAACCCTAGGCCCAGCCTCTCCCCTCGCTACCCTCTCCCGATCGCATCCCTTCCTCGTTCCCTGCCACCGCCAGTCTCCCTCGTCCTTCTCTCGATCGCATCGAGCCAGGAGAGCCCTGTGCTCGATCCTTTTCTCTCACTCGCTGCCCACCTCCTGCTCGATCTCCCTCATCTCTCGTCTCCTTCCCCTGCTCATGCGCCAGAGAGGAGCGAGAGCCGCGCGCTTGATCTCCGCCTTCGCGCCGTGGCAGGAGCTGCCGCCCGAACTCCTCCATCGCGCGCCCGTCCCCCATGGTGTGCCACCTCGTCCCCGCCTCTCCACCACCCATAGGTCACCGGCATGGCACCATCGTCACGTCACCGGAAAGCTTCGAGGCGAGCACCACCTAGAGGTCATCCGCCCAGAGACGTCCTTCGTCTCGTCTGCGTCGCTGAAGCCCATCCCCAAGTCCCTTGCCGGGCTCCGTTTTTCCCTGCCGCCGTGCCTCCGTTCTGTCTCCTGGTGGAGGAGATGACCAGCAGTCAAGCCGCATCAAGCGATGACCGCGCGTTGACCACGCCCTCCCTTCACCTATGCAGAGCCGTGAGCTAGCGCCAAGACCCGTTTCGCCTCTGCCAGCCCCGTGCTGCTTGCATCAGTCAAGCTCCTCTGTCCCGATTCGTTGACTATGCTTGCTTGCACATGTGAGGTTTGTTGCTGTTTGTACTAAAGACCACGAGTACAACTACATCCACAACGCGCCGTGTACGACTACAATGTGAACAAGTACCATGACGACCTCCGAAAAACTCGGTTTCACCAAGTCCCACCACCGTCGCCTCCGGAAGCCTTGGATCCGTCAAGTCCCTCGACGACAAGTGCATGACTATGCGCATTGTACCAAGTACCCCTTCGGGTTGACGAGATCGGCAAGTGCGAAACACCAAGTACCACGACGACCATCGACATGTACCCCTACACCGCACCGAAACGCCGAGTACCTCGCCGTGACCCCAAACATCTACAGAAACTAGTGCGACTACGTACGTGAACAACTACCATTGCCGAGATCGTGAGAACCTCTACCATCGACCCTAGAGCATGAGAGAACGACTACTTCCACTACGAAAGTCCCGAGAACTTCTACTTCCCCTTCTCCGCTTCAAACTTGATCCGTTCCGATAATGCACGCTCCGAAAGGTATAACCGACGAGACAACCGCCCGTGAACTAATGCATGTGTGATGTATGAGATGCTCGTGCTTGCTCCGTGCTCGAATTGTCGATGCATGTTGCCCCTCTTTTGCCTTGTTACCGTCGTCTCGTGGGACACCTGGAATCCGGGAGTGCCCCACCATCTTTTGCACGCATCCGCACACTTCTCCTTTGCATCGGTATCTCAATCGAGTTACCGGAACCGGAACACTGTCGTGGCACCGTTTTCGTTATCGTTGCCATGGCACCCCTTTCCTTTCCACCACGGTGACAAATGCTTCATAATGCTCTCGTCAAACTTTTAATAAAAATTGCATAGACTTGCACATGTCATCCGCATCATGTTAGCAACATCAAGAATGTTTAAAATTGTTGTTTGTATTAATTTGCTAAATGCATATGGGGATTTACCGGATTTGTTGTTTTCTATATCCGGCCCCATTTTTAGATAGATAATTCATTTATGTTTCACCTCTTGACATGCTTAACAACATTTAATATTGTTGGGTACATAAACGGGATCGAACTAAATAACTTGAATGTGGTGTTTCGTCAATATGCAACGGAGTTGCATGTTGAGCTCCACTTAATTTGTAGGATTGTTTGTGCATTTTGCCATGCCATGCTTCATTAAACCGGACATGCATCATAGTTGGTTGTGCATCATGCCATGTTTATGTGATGGTTGTTTACTATGTTGTTTGCTTCTTTCCGGTGTTGCTTCTTCGGGTTGGTTCCGATAACGTCGCGTTGTGAGGATTCGTTCGACTACGTCCGTTTGTCTTCTTCATGGACTCGTTCTTCTTCCTTGCGGGATATCAGGCAAGATGACCATACCCTCGAAATCACTTCTATCTTTGCTTGCTAGATGCTCGCTCTTTTGCTATGCCTATGCTGTGATTCCTGCCACTTGCTATATCATGCCTCCCATATTGCCATGAACCTCTAACCCACCTTGTCCTAGCAAACCGTTGTTTGGCTATGTTACCGCTTTGCTCAGCCCCTCTTATAGCATTGTTAGTTACAGGTGAAGATTGGAGCTTGTTCCATGTTTGGAACATGGATATTTGTTGGGACATCACAATATCTCTTATTTAATTAATGCATCTATATACTTGGTAAAGGGTGGAAGGCTCGGCCTTATGCATGGTGTTTTGTTCCACTCTTGCCGCCCTAGTTTCTGTCATACCGGTGTTATGTTCCTTGATTTTGCGTTCCTTGCACGGTTGGGTTATAATGGGAACCCCTTGACAGTTCGCCTTGAATAAAACTCCTCCAGCAAGGCCCAACATTGGTTTTACCATTTGCCACCTAGCCTTTTCTTTCCCTTGGGTCAGCCGGCTCAAGGGTCATCTTTATTTAACCCCCCCGGGCCAGTGCTTCTCTAAGTGTTGGTCCAACTGAGCGATGTCCGGGGCTACGAGGGAAACTCTGGGATGGCCTACCCGACGTCTTGCTCATCTGGTGTGCCCTGAGAACGAGATATGTGCAGCTCCTATCGGGATTTGTCGGCACATCTGGGTGGCTTTGCTAGTCTTGTTTTGCCATTGTAGAAATGTCTTGTAACCGGGATTCCGAGCCTGATCGGGTCTTCCTAGGAGAAGGAATATCCTTCGTTGACCGTGAGAGCTTGTGATGGGCTAAGTTGGGACACCCCTGCAGGGTTTTGAACTTTCGAAAGCCGTGCCCGCGGTTATGGGCGGATGGGAATTTGTTAATGTCCGGTTGTAGAAAACCTGAAACTTATCTTATTTAAAATGCATCAACTGCGTGTGTTGCTGTGATGGTCTCTTTCCGGCAGAGTCCGGGAAGTGAACACAGTGTTGGATTTATGCTTGACGTAGGTAGTCTTGGATCACTTCTTGATCATAGTTTCTCTACCGTGCCTTGCCTTCTCTTCTCGCTCTCATTTGCGTATGTTAGCCACCATATATGCTAGTGCTTGCTGCAGCTCCACCTCATACCTTTTACCTTACCCATAAGCTTAAATAGTCTTGATCGCGAGGGTGTGAGATTGCTGAGTCCCCGTGACACACATATTACTTCCAAAACCAGTTTGCAGGTGCCGATGACATCGTGCAGGTGACGCAACCGAGCTCAAGGAGGAACTTGATGAAGATCTTGTTCATTGTGTTGTTTCATTTTGATAACTAACAAGTATAGGGGATCACAACAGCTTTCGAGGGTAGAGTATTCAACCCAAATTTATTGATTCGACACAAGGGGAGCCAAAGAATATTCTCAAGTATTAGCAGCTGAGTTGTCAATTCAACCACACCTGGAAACTTAGTATTTGCAGCAAAGTGTTTAGTAGAAAAGTAATATGATAGTGGTGGTAGCAGCAACAAAAGTAAAGACAACAAAAGTAATGTTTTTGGTATTTTGTAGTGATTGTAACAGTAGCAGCGGGAAAGTAAATAAGCATAAACCAGTATATGGAAAACTCGTAGGCACCGGATCAGTGATGGATAATTATGCCGGATGCGGTTCATCATGTAACAGTCATAACATAGGGTGACACAGAACTAGCTCCAATTCGTCAATGTAATGTAGGCATGTATTCCGTATATAGTCATACGTGCTTATGGAAAAGAACTTGCATGGCATCTTTTGTCCTACCCTCCCGTGGCAGCGGGGTCCTATTGGAAACTAAGGGATATTAAGGCCTCCTTTTAATAGAGAACCGGAACAAAGCATTAGCACATAGTGAATACATAAACTCCTCAAACTATGGTCATCACCGGGAGTGGTCCTGATTATTGTCACTTCGGGGTTGCTGGATCATAACACATAGTAGGTGACTATAGACTTGCAAGATAGGATCAAGAACTCACATATATTCATGAAAACATAATAGGTTCAGATCTGAAATCATGGCACTCAGGCCCTAGTGACAAGCATTAAGCATAGCAAAGTCATAGCAACATCAATCTCAGAACATAATGGATACTAGGGATAAAACCCTAACAAAACTAACTCGATTACATGATAAATCTCATCCAATCCATCACCGTCCAGCAAGCCTACGATGCAATTACACACGCACGACGGTGAGCATCAAGAAATTGGTGATGGATGATGGTTGATGATGACGACGGCGACGAATCCCCCTCTCCGGAGCCCCGAACGGACTCCAGATCAGCCCTCCCGAGAGGTTTTAGGGCTTGGCGGCGGCTCCGTATCGTAAAACGCGATGATTTCTTCTCTCTCATTTTTTCTATCTGAAAGCAAATATATAGAGTTGGAGTTGGCGTCGGAGGGTCAACAGGGGGCCCACGAGGTAGGGGGCGCGCCCTAGGGGGGCGCCCCCCACCCTCGTGAGAAGGGTGTGGGCCCCCTGGTCTTCATATTCGGCGAGGATTTTTTTTTATTTTTTCTAAGACCTCCCGTGGAGTTTCAGGTCATTCCGAGAATATTTGTTTTCTGCACATAAAACAACACCATGGCAATTTTGCTGAAAACAACGTCAGTCCGGGTTAGTTCCATTCAAATCATACAAGATAGAGTCCAAAACAAGGGCAAAAGTGTTTGGAAAAGTAGATACGACGGAGACGTATCAACTCCCCCAAGCTTAAACCCTTGCTTGTCCTCAAGCAATTCAGTTAACAAACTGAAAGAAAGAAAGAAAAACTTTTACAAACTCCGTTTGCTCTTGTTGTTGTAACTATGTCAAGCCAGCATTCAAATTTTCAGCATAGATCATAACTAACCACATTTGCAATAATTCTCAGGTCTCATAATTACTCATATCAATAGCATAATCAACTAGCAAGTCATAATAATAAATCTCGGATGACAACACTTTCTCAAAATAATCATAATATGATATAACAAGATGGTATCTCGCTAGCCCTTTCTGAGACCGCAAAACATAAATGGAGAGCACCTTTAAAGATCAAGGACTGACTAGACATTGTAATTCATGGTAAAAGAGATCCAATCATAGTCATACCCAATATAAATTAACAGTGATGAATGCAAATGACGGCTGTGCTCTCCAGCTAGTGCTTTTTAATAAGAGGGTGATGACTCAACATAAAAGTAAATGGATAGGCCCTTCACAGAGGGAAGCAGGGATTTGTAGAGGTGCCAGAGCTCGGTTTTGAAATAGAGATAAATTGTATTTTGAGCGGTATACTTTCATTGCCAACATAACAACTAAGAGATGGCGATATCTTCCATGCTACACACATTATAGGCGGTTCCCAAATAGAATGGTAAAGTTTATACTCCCCCTCCACCAACAGGCATCAATCCATGGCTTGCTCGAAACAACGAGTGCCTCCAACATACATCTGGTCCCAGGGGGAGTTTTGTTTGCAATTAATTTTGATTTAGTTTGCATAAAGCATGGCACTGGGCATCCCGGTGACCAGCCATTTTCTCGTGAGTGAGGAGCGGAGTCCACTCCTCTTGATAATAACCCGCCTAACACGGAAGATAAGGACAACCTTTGTTGATACATGAGCTATTCGATCATACAAAACATAATGTTTATTTGAAGGTTTAGAGTTTGGCACATACAAATTTACTTGGAACGGCAGGTAGGTACCGCATATAGGAAGGTATAGTGGACTCATCTGGAATAACTTTGGGGTTTAAGGGATTGGATGCACAAGCAGTATTCCCGCTTAGTACAAGTGAATGCTAGCAAAAGACTGGGAAGCGACCAACTAGAGAGCGACAACAGCCATGTGCATGCATTAAAATTAATAAACATTGGATGCAAGCATGAGTAGGATATAATCCACCATGAATATAAATATCGTGAAGGCTATGTTGATTTTGTTTCAACTACATGCGCGAACATGTGCCAAGTCAAGTCACTTAAATCATTCAAAAGAGGATACCACCCCATCATACCACATCATAATCATCTCAATAGCATGTTGGCACACAAGGTAAATCATTATAACTCATGGCTAATCAAGCATGGCACAAGTAACTTTGATCTCTAATTGTCATTGCAAACATGTTTATTCATAATACGCTGAATCAAGAACGACAGGCTGATCATATTTACAAAAACAGAAGAGGTCGAGTTCATACCAGCTTTTCTCATCTGAGTCAGTCCATCATATATCATCATAATTGCCTTTCACTTGCACGACCGAACAGTGTGAATAATAATAAGAGCGCACGTGCATTGGACTAAGCTGGAATCTGCGAGCATTCAATAAACAGGAGAAGACAAGGCAATATGGGCTCTTGGTTAAATCAACAATAATGCATATAAGAGCCACTTCAACAATTTAATTATGGTCTTCTCCTACTGCCCCCAAATAAAAGAAAAGAAATAAAACTATTTACATGGGAAAGCTCCCAACAAGCAAAAGAAGAACGGAAATATTTTTGGGTTTTCTTTTTAATTATTACTACTACAACAGAAAAATAAACTACTACTAATTTTTTTGGTTTTTCTTAAGGTTTAACAAGCAAACAAGAAGAAAGCAGGAAAAAGAAAATAAACTAGCATGGATATTACAGTGAAAAAGTATGAGCACCGACATCTAGCAACGAGTGTGTGTGAACATAAATGTAGTGTTGGTGAGAAATACGTACTCCCCCAAGCTTAGGCTTTTGGCCTAAGTTGGTCTATGGCCACAGCTGGCCTGGCGGATATCCATAATAATAGTTGTTGGGGTCGTACTGTGATGAGGAAGGATAGTTGGGATCATACTGATGTGTAGCGGTTATCACCTGCTGAGCTGCAGCGTGGAGTCGGGCTGCCTCCACTCTCCTCTCGTACTCTTCTGCCTCCTCTCTGGTAATAACATATCTTCCTTTTGTCTGCAAAGCAAAGAAGGCAGGAGCAGGGAGAGTAATACGGAAAACACATCGTTTATCAAAAATTAAGCGATATAAGAGAGGTGATTCAGACCTCTCGACAAACTGGTGTGAAGCCATAGAGTCATAATCTAAATACGCAGGGGGCAACTCCATATCACCCTCACGAATGTCTATCTCAAGAAAATGAGCTAAGCGGGTTGCGTATATTCCTCCAAAGAAATCTCCATTATGTCTATTATGATGCAACCTACGAGCTACAATGGCTCCCAAATGGTAAGATTACTCCTAGCACTGCACTCCTAAGAATGCTAAGATCAGGGACACACATGTGACATGCTTCATCCTTCGCATTTATGCATCTACCAATGAAAAGAGCAAAATAATGTATAGCAGGAAAGTGAATGCTCCCTATGGTAGCCTGCGTTATATCTCTGGATTCCCCCACAGTTATACTAGCAAGAAATTTTCTAAATTCAGATTTAGGGGGATCCCTAATACTGCCCCATGATGGAAGTTCGCAAGCAGAAGTGAAATCCTCTAGGTCCATGGTATAAGATTTGTCATAAAGATCAAACATGACTGAAGGAGAATTACGCGAAGATGAATACTCAAACCTCCTCACAAATGAACTTGTGAGATCATGATACTGGGGGCATTTGTTAGCCTCAAAATCCTCAGGACCGGCATTGCGCAAATATGATTTGAATTCTTCTTTAATTCCCGCACGGTCCATAAAATTTTCTAACGGCCATTCGCAAGGCCGTACTGGAGCGTCTCTTGGTGGATCCTCGTCAGCATCGCGCATAGCAATTCTGGGTCCTTGCTTCTTAAAAGAACCACTTTGGAACATCTTCCTAAACATATTGTTTTTCACTGAAAAATTCTGAACTTTTTAGTAACTTCAAAATAAGAGTAACCCAAATTCAATAAAACTGATAGCAACTACTCCTACAAGTGCCTAGAGCCTATATCAAGAATTAGAACTACTTGGAACCATATAAATTTGACATGCAAGCTCAAGAACATGGTCACCTATGCAGCACAAATTTGCAAAGAATAAAGCACTAGAACAAAAACTAATTGGACCAATGGAGGAGTCACATACCAAGGAACAATCTCCCCAAGCAGTTTTGCGAGAGGTGCTTTGAGCAAGGAGATCAAAAATCGCAGCAAAAGTGGCTGGAACTCGTGCTTGAGTTGGTTTTTCGGGTTTGTGTGAGATAGAGGAAGAAGATGGGTGCTGGGATAAGTGGAGGAGGGACACCGTGGGCCCACGAGGCTGGGGGCGCGCCCTATAGAGGGGGGGCATGCCCACCACCCTCGTGGCCAGGTGGCAGCTCCTCCCGTGGTAATTTTTGCACAATAAATCCTCAAATATTCCCGAAAAAATCATATTAAATTGGCATGGCATTCTGAGGACTTTTATTTTCGGGATATTTTTATATTGCATGGATAAGTCAGGAAACAGACAAAAAAAAATACTATTTTTACTTTATTTAATATAAATAACAGAAAGTATAAAGAAGGTGCAGAAGTTTGTGCTTCTAGTTTCATCCATCTCATGCTCATCAAAAAGAATCCACTAACAAGGTTGATCAAGTCTTGTTAACAAACTCATTCCGATAATCATGAAACCGGAGAAATTTCGAATAACACTAAGTTACCTCAACGGGGATATGCACATCCCCAATAATAAGTATATCATATTTCTTCTTGACAGTAGGGAGAGGAAATTCAAAACCTCCAAATATAATTGATGGAATTTTTCCAATAGAGTTGATACTATGAACTTGAGGTTGTTTCCTCGGAAAGTGTACCGTATGCTCATTACCATTAACATGAAAAGTGACATTGCCTTTGTTGCAATCAATAACAGCCCCTGCAGTATTAAGAAGAGGTCTTCCAATAATAATAGACATACTATCATCCTCGGGAATATCAAGAATAACAAAGTCCGTTAAAATAGTAACATTTGCAACCACAACAGGCACATCCTCACAGATACCGACAGGTATAGCAGTTGATTTATCAGCTATTTGCAAAGATATTTTAGTAGGTGTCAACTTATTCAAGTCAAGTCTACGATATAAAGAGAGAGGCATAACACTAACACCGGCTCCGAGATCACATAAAGCCGTTTTAATATAATTTCTTTTAATGGAGCAAGGTATAGTAGGTACTCCGGGGTCTCCTAGTTTCTTTGGTATTCCACCCTTAAAAGTATAATTAGCAAGCATGGTGGAAATTTCAGCTTCCGGTATCTTTCTTTTATTAGTAATGATATCCTTCATATATTTAGCATAATGATTTGTTTTGAGCACATCAGTTAATCTCATAGGCAAAAAGATAGGCCTAATCATTTCAGCAAAGCGCTCAAAATCCTCACCATCCTTTTTCTTGGATGGTTTCGGAGGAAAAGGCATGGGTTTCTGAACCCAAGGTTCCCTTTCTTTACCATGTTTCCTATCAACAAAGTCTCTTTTATCATAACATTGATTCTTTGATTGTGGGTTATCAAGATCAACAGCAGGTTCAATTTCCACATCATTGTCATTACTAGGTTGAGCATCATCATGAACATCATCATTAATATTTTTACTAGGTTCATGTTCATTACCAGATTGTGTTTCAGCATCAGACATAGATATATCATTTGGATTATCAGGTGGTTCAGCAATAGGTTCACTAGAAGTTTGCACAGTTCTATCATTTTTCTTCTTCTTCTTTTTAGAATAACTAGGAACATCAATATCATTTCTTTGAGAATCTTGTTCGATTCTCTTAGGGTGGCCTTCAGGATACAAAGGTTCCTGAGTCATTCTACCAGTTCTAGTAGCCACTATAACAGCATAATCATTTTTCTTACTATTCATTTCATCAAGCACTTCTTTTTGAGCTTTATGTACTTGTTCTACTTGAGTGGTAACCATAGAAGCATGTTTGCTAATAAGTTCAAGTTCACCTTTAATATCAGCCATATAATCACCCAAGCGTCTAATCATATAAGCATTTTCTTTTAATTGTCTACCAAAATAAGCATTGAAGTCATCTTGCTTATACATAAATTTATCGAACTCATCCACGCATTGACTAGCAATTTTAGTAGGAGGGACTTCAGCTTTATCATATTTATAGATAGAATTTACCTTTACTACCTGTGTCGGGATATCGGGATCAGGAGGTTCTTCAGTAAATAAATAATTCAGATCATAAGTCTCCTCAACAGGCGGTGAATTGAGACCATGTATTTCTTCAATAGGAGGTAAATTCTTAACGTCTTCAGCTTTAATACCTTTTCCTTTCATAGATTTCTTTGCCTCTTGCATGTCTTCGGGACTAAGAAATAGAGCACCTCTCTTCTTCGGAGTTGGTTTAGGAATAGGCTCAGTAATTGGAGCAGGAGTTGGCTCAGGAGCTGGCTCAGGAGGTACCCAATTATTTTCATTTGTCAACATATAATTCAATAGAATTTCAGCTTCATCCGGTGTTCTTTCCCTGAAAAGGGAACCAGCACAACTATCCAGGTAATCTCTGGAAGCATCGGTTAGTCCATTATAAAAGATATCAAGTATTTCAGGTTTCTTAAGAGGATGATCAGGCAAAGCATTAAGTAGCTTGAGAAGCCTCCCCCAAGCTTGTGGGAGACTCTCTTCTTTAATTTGCACAAAGTTGTATATTTCCCTCAAAGCAGCTTATTTCTTATGAGCAGGGAAATATTTAGCAGAGAAGTAATAGATCATATCCTGGGGACTACAAACACAACCAGGTTCAAGAGAATTAAACCATATCTTAGCATCACCCTTTAATGAGAACGGAAATATTTTGAGTAAATAGAGGTAACGCGATCTCTCATCATCAGTAAACAGGGAAGCTATATCATTTAACTTAGTAAGATGTGCCACAACAGTTTCAGACTCATAGCCATAACACGGATCAGATTGAACCAAGGTAATTATATCAGGATCAACAGAGAATTCATAATCTTTATCAGGAACACATATAGGTGAAGTAGCAAAAGCAGGGTCGGGTCTCATTCTATCTCTTAGTGATTTGTTGTTCCATTTAATTAATAACCTCTTAAGCTCATATCTATCTCTGCAAGCTAAAATAGCTAACGAAGCATCCCTATCAAAGAGATAACCTTCAGGAATAACAGGCATGTTTTCATCATCACTATCATCATCGTATTCAGATTCAATAATTTCTCTTTCTCTAGCCCTAGCAATTTGTTCATCGAGAAATTCACTAAGGGGCACAGTAGTATCAGGCATAGTAGTAGTTTCATCATAAGTATCATGCATAGCAGAAGTGGCATCATCAATAACATGCGACATATCAGAACGAATAGCAGAAGCAGGTGTAGGTGTCGCAAACTTACTCATAACAGAAGGTGAATCAAGTGCAGAGCTAGATGGCAGTTCCTTACCTCCCCTCGTAGTTGAGGGATAGATCTTGGTTTTTGGATCTCTCAAGTTCTTCATAGTGTCCAGCAGATATAAATCCCAAGTGACTCAAAGAATAGAGCTATGCTCCCCGGCAATGGCGCCCGAAAAAGGTCTTGATAACCCACAAGTATAGGGGATCACAACAGCTTTCGAGGGTAGAGTATTCAACCCAAATTTATTGATTCGACACAAGGGGAGCCAAAGAACATTCTCAAGTATTAGTAGCTGAGTTGTCAATTCAACCACACCTGGAAACTTAGTATCTGCAACAAAGTGTTTAGTAGCAAAGTAATATGATAGTGGTGGTAGCAGCAACAAAAGTAAAGACAACAAAAGTAATGTTTTTGGTATTTTGTAGTGATTGTAACAGTAGCAGCGGGAAAGTAAATAAGCGTAAACCATTATATGGAAAACTCGTAGGCACCGGATCAGTGATGGATAATTACGCCGGATGCGGTTCATCATGTAACAGTCATAACATAGGGTGACACAGAACTAGCTCCAATTCGTCAATGTAATGTAGGCATGTATTCCATATATAGTCATACGTGCTTATGGAAAAGAACTTGCATGACATCTTTTGTCCTACCCTCCCGTGGCAGCGGGGTCCTATTGGAAACTAAGGGATATTAAGGCCTCCTTTTAATAGAGAACTGGAACAAAGCATTAGCACATAGTGAATACATGAACTCCTCAAACTATGGTCATCACTAGGAGTGGTATGGTCATCACTAGGAGTGGTCCCGATTATTGTCACTTCGGGGTTGTCGGATCATAACACATAGTAGGTGACTATAGACTTGCAAGATAGGATCAAGAACTCACATATATTCATGAAAACATAATAGGTTCAGATCTGAAATCATGGCACTCGGGCCCTAGTGACAAGCATTAAGCATAGCAAAGTCATAGCAACATCAATCTCAGAACATAATGGATACTAGGGATCAAACCCTAACAAAACTAACTCGATTACATGACAAATCTCATCCAACCCATCACCATCCAGCAAGCCTACAATGCAATTACTCACGCACGGCGGTGAGCATCATGAAATTGGTGATGGAGGATGGTTGATGATGACAAGGGCGACGAATCCCCCTCTCCGGAGCCTCGAACGTACTCCAGATCAGCCCTCCCGAGAGGTTTTAGGGCTTGGCAGTGGCTTCGTATCGTAAAACGTGATGATTTCTTCTCTCTCATTTTTTCTCTCCGAAAGCAAATATATAGAGTTGGAGTTGGCGTCAGAGGGTCAACAGGGGGCCCACGAGGTAGGGGGCGCGCCCTAGGGGGGGGGGCGCCCCCCACCCTCGTGAGAAGGGTGTGGCCCCCCTGGTCTTCATATTCAGCGAGGATTTTTTATTATTTTTTCTAAGACCTCCCGTGGAGTTTTAGGTCATTCCGAGAATATTTGTTTTCTGCACATAAAACAACACCATGGCAATTCTGCTGAAAACAGCGTCAGTTCGGGTTAGTTCCATTCAAATAATACAAGATAGAGTCCAAAACAAGGGCAAAAGTGTTTGGAAAAGTAGATACGACGGAGATGTATCACGTTTCCAGTTGATCAGTAGTGGAGCCTAGTTGGGGCGATCGGGAATCTGTAGCATTAGGGGTAGTCTTCTTCTATTTTGGTTCTGTAGTCGAACCTTGATTGTATTCTGGCTGTTGTATTGCTTTATTCATGTATTGTGTCAAGTGGCGATTGTAAGCCAACCCTGTATCTCTTTCTTATTCAGTACATGGGATGTGTAAAGATTACCCCTCTTGCGACATTGCCTTCAATGCGGTTATGCCTCTAAGTCGTGCTCTGACACGTGGGAGATATAGCCGCATCGAGGGTGTTACACCCAATTTGACATAGTGTCAACCTTGGTGGGATCTACTGCTATACCTTCTCCAGATATAACGTGTCCGAGGAATCCAACTTCCTTCAACCAAAACTCACATTTGCTAAACTTGGCATATAACTGATGTTCTCTGAGTTTACTAAGCACCAAATGCAAATGCTCCTTATGCTCCTCTTCATTCTTTGAGTAAACCAGGATATCATCAATGAACACTACGACGAACTTATCCAAAAACTCCATAAACACTTTGTTCATCATGTTCATAAAATATGCCGGTGCGTTAGTCAGACCAAATGTCATAACAGTATACTCGTATAGCCCATGCCTGGTGGTAAAAGCTGTCTTACATATATCCTATTCTCGAATCTTCAATTGATGGTATCCTGATCGCAGATCGATCTTGGAAAATACCTTAGCTCCTTGCAATCGATCAAACAGATCATTGATCATCGGTAGTGGGTACTTGTTCTTGATGGTTACTTCATTCAATCCTCGATAATCAACAACCATCCTTAACGATCCATCCTTCTTCTCCACTAGAAGTACTGGCGATCCCCAAGGTGAAGAACTTGGGCGAATATATCCTTTATCAAGTAACTCCTTAATCTGCTTCTTAATCTCCTCCAAATCCTTTGCGGGCATCCTGTATGGTCTCTTAGATATTGGCCCTGTGCCTGGCAAAATCTCAATCAAAAACTCAATATCTCTATATGGCGGCATGCCTGGCAACTCCTCTGGAAATACATCAGGGAAATCCTTCACTACTGGTACTTCCTCCTGCACAACTCCTATTAGGGAATTTACTTGAGTCCTTTTAGGCACATGCCGGGATACATACTTGATCCTTCTTCCTTCTAGCGTTGTAAGCAAAATTGACTTACTGGCGCATTCAATATTCCCTTCATACTTCGATAACCAATCCATGCCTAATATCACATCCAATCCTTGAGATTCCAATACTATTAGGTCTTAGGGAAATACGTAGTTACCAATCCTCAATGGTAACCGATCACACCATAGACTAGCCATATATTCTGCTCCAGGTGAGGTTACTAACATGGGTGACCTAAGGGCTTGGGTTGGCAATTCATACTTATCCACAAATCCCCTTGAGATGTATGAATGCGATGCACCGGTATCAAAAAGAACAAGTGCAGTAAATGACTTAACCAAAAAACTTACCGATTACTGCATCGGGCTGCTCTTCAACCTCCTCCACGTTAACGTGGTTCACCTGTCCTCTGGTGAAAGGGTTCGGCTTCTTCCCAGAGCTTACATTTCCATTTCCATTCTGGGCTTCAGGACATTCATTGGCATAATGTCCGGTCTTCTGGCACTTAAAACATGTGACTTGGCTCAGGTCTCTCTTGGCTGGGGTTGCTGGGTTGGTACGGTTCTGGACGTTGCTTCCTCCATTCCCATTACCATTCTTGGGGCCATTATGATTGTGCGAGCTACCTCCTCCATGGGTATGCTGAAAATGTCCTCCCGGTCTAGGGGTAAAACGTGGCTTCTGCTGAGCTCCTGAGTTGTACTTCCCTTGTCTATACTTCCTCTTGCGATTCTCAATTGGCTGCTGCTTCCCTTCAATCATAAGAGCATGATCTACCAACTCCTGGTAGTTGTTGAAGGTTGCTACCATCAACTGCATGCTCAACTCATCATTCAGTCCTTCCAAAAACTTCTCCTGCTTAGCTGCATCCATAGCAACGTCATCTGGGGCATAACGTGCTAGCTTACTAAAGTCCTCCATGTACTAGCCAACTGTCCGTCCTCCTTGGCGCAAGTTGCGAAACTCACGCTTCTTCATGGCCATAGTTCCTGCTGAAACATGGGCAGTACGGAAAGCCTGCTGAAACCGGTCCCATGTGATAGTATCGATAGGGAAAGTGGCTGTGAAATTCTCCCACCATGATGCTGCGGGTCCGTCAAGCTGATGTGCGGCAAACTTCACCTTTTCTGCATCTGTGCATCCTCCCGTGGTCAACTCCCTTGCTGTCTTGCGGAGCCAATCATCTGCTACTATCGGCTCGGTGCTACTAGAAAACACTGGAGGATTCAGCCTAAGAAAACAGGCTAAGTGGTCAACAGGTGGTGGTGGTGGTGGTGGTGGTGGGTTGTTGTTGTTGTTCCCCTGATTCTGATTCTGGACTAGCAACTGCATCAATGTGTTCTGCTGCTGGATCAACTGAGTGAGCTCTGGTGGGAAGGTAAATCCGGGGTCACGTCTCGGAGGCATCTGAGGGTTTAGAAAAGATGAGATTTAAGAATAGAGAGGGGTCTAGAGAGAAAACACTACCCATATGCACATGAGGCAAAAGCAAACAATTCACTTCATTCAATCAAACAAGGGCATACAATCGATCTAACTATCACAAAAGTGCTCGGACTACTATATTTACATGGTGGACTACTACTACTGATGAGGTGGTCAGACTCCATGATATCTGCTTCAGCTTCATCAACATAGTCATCATCACTATCATCTGGATCCGAGTCGGTGTCGTCGATGATTATGTAGTCTTCTGGGCGAATCTCTTTGGGTTCTTCATCTTCCTCTACTGGTGTAGGGCCTCCCATAAATATTCCGATCTTCTTGATCAAGTCGTCATTCTTTTCCACTAGTACTTCGATTTCCTCTTCATAATCTTCAGGTGTAGCCTTGAGTTCTTCCTCCAGTTCCTTGATTCTTGTTTTGCCTTCTTCAGATCTATAATGTCTGCGCACATCTGATTCTCCTGACGTCGAATGTGCTGGTTTAGCTCCTGGATAAAAGCTGCAATTGATCTATCCATCCTGGTGCTGATCATCTCCCAGTGCTCATCTCGGCGCCCACAAATCTGGTAGATAGTATCCTTGAGATCATTGCGGTAAACTTCTCCAATACGTCCCATGGTGATGTGAGCTGCCATGCTCTTTCCTAGACTCCAGGTTGGTGCATCAAAGGAAAACTCTATGGGCTCAGTGACTGGCATGAACGTCCTTCCTAGAACTTGAACTTGAATCATCCAGCGCTCCTCTTCAGGTAAAGTGGCGTTGTAGGTTCCGGTGAAGCTTGGTACTCCTATGTTCATATATCTAGTGATTTCCTTCAAGTGACGTCCAAAGGGTGTATCTTCATCCGGTTGCGTGAACTTCTTCCTTGCATCCGCCATCCTAAAAGAGTAGAAAAGATGAGGAGTCAGAATGAGGAGAGTGTGTAGTGATCTAGGGCTTTAGCTTAGTGGTCGTGTCCTACAGTCAGCGTGTGCTCTAATACCATCTTGTAGCGACCAGACCTCAAACGGTCTAATCTCTGTGCTCCGGTGTCATCCCTGGATCAGTAATGCTGACACCACACAATACTTGAAGGATTTATAACAGAGTAGCAATCACACACTTATTACATTGAGTGTCTCAAAAGAAAACTTATTACAATAAATATGGCTTAAGGACATCTAACAACGATAACAGCGGAAGGCTTGGAAGATAAGTGAGTCCATCAACTCCAATGGCATCACTGAGTATAGAACCATGATCTAAAAGCACCTTACTCGTCGTCTGAAAAGTATGCAACATGAACGTTGCAGCCTGAAATGGGTCAGCACATGGAATATGCTGGCAATGTAACACATAGAGAGCAATGAAAGGATAAAACTATACTAGATGCATATTTGGCTGGTGGAAAGCTCTATGGTTACAGTTTTGCGTAAAGCCAATTTTTTCCCTGTTGCAAAGGAATACATTTTAATTAACTATCGTGGTGGTTGTTGAACATTGAGAATGGTTGACAGCATTCTCAGTCCCAATTAATAACATCATTAAAACCCAACAAAATTAATTAGAGTAACATGATGAGATTCACATGATAATCCAAATACTAGATACTCAAGATGTCCATAACCAGGGACACGGCTAACCATGATTAGTTTATACACTCTGCATAGGTTTGCGCACTTTCCCCACAAGACTCGATCTCCTCCGTTGGGATTCTCGCACTACATGATGTTTGAGAAACGGATGACCGAGACATAGTCTTTCAGAAGCGCTTGCACCTTACGAACGAGTAGACCGTACCAACCTACATCCCCTACATCTGCTAGTCTACCATTGTAAGAGTTCGCACGACTTAGTCAACTATGCTAGAGCCCATAGTAGCTTGTGGCTGCACACGGAAGTTTCTAGTATGAATAACCTCATGATCCCTTTGAGCCTGGGTGGCGGTGCAAAAAGAAAAACAGGCAATCGCTGGAATACCCAGGTGCCTCAATCCACCTAGATGTGTGTTTAAGTTGCCACCTTAGAAAAACCATTAATTTAACAATCTCACATTTGTCATGGATACACTCACCCAATCCACGTCTACTAGCATAGCATGTCATAATAGCAAACGTAGAAGTAACTCCCAAAGGTTTGAATATAAAACAGGTAATAGGTGCTACCTCATCTACTTCCCAAACCCACAACTTAATTAGATCCTAATCATGCAATGTGTGAGGGTTGATCTAATGCAATAAAACTGGGTAGTAGGAAGTATGATCAAAGTGTTACTTGCCTTGCTGATGATCCGCGAAACCTAGCGATTCAAAGTAGCAAGCGGCGCACTCTGGGTACTCTATCGCAAACAAACAAGCATACAATAAGTACTCGACTAATGCACAGGTAAAACTCAAATAAGAGATCTAACCAGAAAGTTCAACTTAAGAACTCCGGTTGGCAAAAAGAATCAAATCAAACGAAGTGACGAAAGACAAACGGCAAAAGAAACAGGCTTCGTTTACTATTCTGGATCTAGGTCAAATTTTACAGAGGAAAAAACTTGTTTGAGTTGGTTAAATAGAAAGAGGGTTTCGAGATGAAACTCCAGGCGCTTGAATTGCCTGATTCTGATAAACGAGCGAAAAGTTATACTAAAACGAAAATCGGATCAGAAATCGCGATCAGAAAAATCGCGGATTTAATCCGAGAAAAAGAAAGCGACGAACAGATTAACGAACGAACGTTCGTTATCTGGATCTAAACGATGAACGCGTTCGTTAAAACGAACGAACGAGCGAATGCTCGCTAATTAACTAAACCGAGAAAAAAACTGATCTATCTAAAAAATGAATCTAAAAAAACCGAAAAAACCCGGTGAAAACCGACGGTTTTTTAAAAAAACCGGCGGGCGGTTCGACCTCGTCGGCGGCGAGCTCCGGCGGCAGCGGGCGGCGGGGCACGGGCGGCTAGGGTTTGCGGGGCGCGGCGGCTTGGGCTGGAGGCGGCCCAGGCGCTCGCTATATAAAGCCTCCCCCCGGAGGAGTCCGGACCGGATACGGCCCGTAGGTCGGTTCGCGTTTTTTAAATAATTACGCTCAGAAAAAACAAAAGGAATACTAAACGGACTCCAAAAATCCCGAAATAAATTTTCCCCGGCTTCTAAAATCAAGCCGCACAGGATGAACATTTATTTGGGGCCTAAATGCAATTTTGAAAAATGCGCATTTTTCCTAAATTCAAATAAAATAGCAAATAAAACCAAAATAAAATCTTATTTGATTTTATAATTAAAACCTCAATATTTCTTTATTTTGGGAAAGTCATTTTATTCCCTCTCACATATTTTTATGATAGAAATAATTGAAGATAAAATAAATAAAATCAAATGATCCTATTTTCAAAATTTGAGGAAAACTCAAATATGAAAATAACGAAATCCCCAACTCTCTCTGAGGGTCCTTGAGTTGCGTGAAATTTCTGGATCAACCAAAATGCAATAAAATATGATATGCAATGATGATCTAGTGTATAACATTCCAAATTGAAAATTTGAGATGTTACATCAAATTTTAATGCGTTCCTAGAGAAAGCTAAGTTGAAAGATGATGGTAGCAACTAAACAGACTGGGTCCGTAACTTGAGGATTATCCTCATTGCTACACAGAAGAATTACGTCCTTGATGCACCGCTAGGTGCAAGGCTTGCTGCAGGAGCAACTCCAAACGTTATGAATGTCTGGTAAGCTAAATCTGATGACTACTTGATAGTTCAGTATGCCATGCTTTATGGCTTAGAATCGGGACTTCAAAGACGTTTTGAACGTCATGGAGCATATGAGATGTTCCAAGAGTTGAAGTTAATATTTCAAGCAAATGCCCGAGTTGAGAGATATGAAGTCTCCAACAAGTTCTATAGCTACAAGATGGAGGAGAACAGTTCTGTCAGTGAACACATACTCAGAATGTCTGGGTACCATAACCACTTGACTCAGCTAGGAGTTAATCTTCCGGATGATAGTGTCATTGACAGAGTTCTTCAATCAGTGCCACCAAGCTATAAAGGCTTCATGATGAACTATAATATGCAAAGGATGAACAAGACGATTCCCGAGCTCTTCGCAATGCTCAAGGCTGCGGAGGTAGAAATCAAGAAGGAGCATCAAGTGTTGATGGTTAACAAGACCACTAGTTTCAAGAAAAAGGGCGAAGGAAAGAAGGGGAACTTCAAGAAGAATAGCAAGCAAGTTGCTGCTCCCGGGAAGAAGCCCAAGTCTGGACCTAAGCATGAAACTGAGTGCTTCTACTGCAAAGGACTGGTCACTGGAAGTGGAACTACCCCAAGTATTTGGCGGATAAGAAGGATGGCAAAGTGAAAGGTATATTTGATATACTTGTTATTGATGTGTACCTTACTAACTCTCGTAGTAGCACCTGGGTATTTGATACTGGTTCTGTTGCTCATATTTGCAACTCGAAAAAGGGGCTATGGATTAAACAAAGATTGGCTAATGACGAGGTGACGATGCGTGTCGGAAATGGTTCCAAGGTCGATGTGATCGTCGTCGGCACGCTACCTCTACATCTACCTTCGGGATTAGTTTTAGACCCGAATAATTGTTATTTGGTGCCAACATTGAGCATTAACATTATATCTGGATCTTGTTTGATGCGAGATAGTTATTCATTTAAATCAGAGAATAATGGTTGTTCTATTTATATGAGTAATATCTTTTATGGTCATGTACCCTTGATGAGTGGTCTATTTTTTTTGAATCTCGATCGTGGTGATACACATATTCATAATATTGATGCCAAAAGATGCAAAATTAATAATGATAGTGCAACTTATTTGTGGCACTACCGTTTAGGTCATATTGGTGTAAAGCACATGAAGAAACTCCATGCAGATGGGCTTTTGGAATCACTTGATGCTTGCAAACCATGCCTCATGGGTAAGATGACTAAGACTCCATTCTCCGGAACAATGGAGTGAGCCACTAACTTATTGAAAATAATACATACTGATGTATGCGGTTCGATGAGTGTTGAGGCTCGCGGCGGGTATCGTTATTTTCTGACCTTCACAGATGATTTGAGCAAATATGTGTATATCTACTTGATGAAACATAAGTCCGAAACATTTGAAAAGTTCAAAGAATTTCAGAGTGAAGTGGAGAATCATCATAACAAGAAAATAAAGTTTCTACGATCTGACCGCGGTGGCGAATATTTGAGTTACGAGTTTGGTCTTCATTTAAAATAATGTGGAATAGTTTCGCAACTCACGCCACCTAGAACACCACAGTGTAATGGTGTGTCCGAACGTCGTAACCGTACTTTATTAGATATGGTGCGATCTATGATGTCTCTTACCGATTTACCACTATTGTTTTGGGGTTATGCATTAGAGACAGTTGTATTCACGTTAAATAGGGCACCATCTAAATCTGTTGATACGACACCGTATGAATTGTGGTTTGGTGATAACCCACAAGTATAGGGGATCGCAACAGTTTTCGAGGGTAGAGTATTCAACCCAAATTTATTGATTCGACACAAGGGGAGCCAAAGAATATTCTCAAGTATTAGCAGCTGAGTTGTCAATTCAACCACACCTAGAAACTTAATATCTACAGCAAAGTATTTAGTAGCAAAGTAATATGATAGTAGTGGTAACGGTAGCAAAAGGTAATGATAGCAAAAGTAATGTTTTTGGTATTTTTTACTGATGATAGCAATAGCAATGGAAAAGTAAATAAGCGAAGAACAATATATGGAAAGCTCGTAGGCAATGGATCGGTGATAGATAATTATGCCGGATGCGGTTCATCATGTAACAGTCATAACCTAGGGTGACACAGAACTAGCTCCAATTCATCAGTGTAATGTAGGCATGTATTCCGAATATAGTCATACGTGCTTATGGAAAATAACTTGCATGACATTTTTTGTCCTACCCTCCCGTGGCAGCGGGGTCCTAATGACTAAGGGATATTAAGGCCTCCTTTTAATGGAGTACTGGACCAAAGCATTAACACATAGTGAATACAGGAACTCCTCAAACTACGGTCATCACTGGGAGTGGTCCCGATTATTGTCACTTCGGGGTTACCGGATCATAACACATAGTAGGTGACTATAGACTTGCAAGATAAGATCAAGAACTCTCATATATTGATGAAAACATAATAGATTCAGATCTGAAATCATGGCACTCGGGCCCTAGTGACAAGCATTAAGCATAGCAAAGTCATAACAACATCAATCTCAGAACATAGTGGATACTAGGGATCAAACCCTAACAAAACTAACTCGATTACATGATAGATCTCATCCAGCCCATCACGGTCCAGCAAGCCTACGATGGAATTACTCACGCACGGTGGTGAGCATCATGAAATTGGTGATGGAGGATGGTTGATGATGATGATGGCGACGGATTCCCCTCTCCAGAGCCCCGAACGGACTCCAGATCAGCTCTCCCGAGAGGTTTTAGGGCTTGGTGGCGGCTCCATATCGTAAAATGCAATGAATCCTTCTCTTTGATTTTTTTTCTCCCCGAAAGCAAATATATAGAGTTGGAGTTGAGGTCGGAGGAGCTCCAGGGGGCCCACGAGGTAGGGGGGGCGCGCCCCCCACCCTCGTGGCTAGGGTGTGGGCCCCCTGGTCTTCATCTTTTGCAAGGATTTTATTATTATTTCCAAATAGACGTTCCGTGAAGTTTCAGGTCATTTCGAGAACTTTTGTTTCTGCACATAAATAACACCATGGCAATTCTGCTGAAAACAGCATCAGTCCGGGTTAGTTCCATTCAAATCATGCAAGTTAGAGTCCAAAACAAGGGCAAAAGTGTTTGGAAAAGTAGATACGACGAAGAAGTATCAACTCCCTCAAGCTTAAACCTTTTCTTATCCTTAAGCAATTCAGTTGACAAACTGAAAGTGATAAATAAAAACTTTTACAAACTCTGCTTGCTCTTGTTGTTGTAAATATGTAAAGCCAACATTCAAGTTTTCAGCAAAAATGATAAACTAACCATATTCACAATAACGCTTAGGTCTCATGTTTACTCATATCAATGGCATAATCAACTAGCGAGCAATAATAATAAATCTCGGATGACAACACTTTCTCAAAACAATCATAATAGGATATAATAAGATGGTATCTCGCTAGCCCTTTCCGAGACCGCAAAACATAAATGCAGAGCACCTTTAAAGATCAAGGACTGACTAGACATTGTAATTCATGGTAAAAGAGATCCAGTCAAGTCATACTCAATGTAAACTAACAGTAATGAATGCAAATGACAGCGGTGCTCTCCAACTGGTGATTTTTAATAAGAGGATGATGACTCAACATGAAAGTAAATAGATAGGCCCTTCGCAGAGGGATGCAGGGATTTGTAGAGGTGCCAGAGCTTGGTTTTGAAATAGAGGTGAATAATATTTTGAGCAGTATACTTTCATTGTCAACATAACAACCAAGAGATGGCGATATCTTCCATGCTACACACATTATAGGCGGTTCCCAAACAGAATGGTAAAGTTTATACTCCCCCTCCACCAACAAGCATCAATCCATGGCTTGCTCGAAACAGCGAGTGCCTCCAACTAACAAGAGTCCCAGGGGGTGTTTTGTTTGCAATTATTTTGATTTTATTTGCATAAAGCATGGGACTGGGCATCCCGGTGACCAGCCATTTTCTCGTGAGTGAGGAGCAGAGTCCACTCCTCTTGAGAATAACCCGCCTAACATGGAAGATACGGACAACCCTAGTTGATACATGAGCTATTCGAGCATACAAAACAAGATATTTATTTGAAGGTTTAGAGTTTGGCACATACAAATTTATTTGGAACGGCAGGTCGATACCATATATAGGTAGGTATGGTGGACTCATATGGAATAACTTTGGGGTTTATGGAGTTGGATGCACAAGCAGTATTCCCGCTTAGTACAGGTGAAGGCTAGAAAGAGACCGGGAAGCGACCTGCTAGAGAGCGACAACAGTCATGAACATGCATTAAAATTAATCAACATCGAATGTAAGCATGAGTAGGATATAATCCACCATGAACATAAATATCGTGAAGGCTATGCTGATTTTGTTTCAACTACATGCGTGAACATGTGCCAAGTCAAGTCACTTAAATCATTCAGAGGAGGATACCACCCTATCATACCACATCACAACCATTTTAATAGCATGTTGGCACGCAAGGTAAACCATTATAAGCTCCTAGCTAATCAAGCATGGCACAATAAACTATGATCTCTAGTTGTCATTGCAAACATGTTTATTCATAATAGGCTGAATCAGGAACGATGAACTAATCATATTTACAAAAACAAGAGAGGTCGAGTTCATACCACCTTTTCTCATCTCAATCAGTCCATCATATATCGTCATAATTGCCTTTCACTTGTAGGACCAAACGATGCGGATAATAATAATAATAGTGCACGTGCATTGGACTAAGCTGGAATATGCAAGCATTCAATAAACAGGAGAAGACAAGGCAACATGGGCTCTTTTGTCAGATCAACAATAATGCATATAAGAGCCACTTCAAAAATTTAATTATGGTCTTCTCCTATCGACCCCCAAAGAAAAGAAAAGAAATAAAACTATTTACACGGGAAAGCTCCCAACAAGCAAAAAGAAGAACATGAAATCTTTTTGGGTTTTCTTTTTTTAATTACTACTACAAGCATGGAAAGTAAACTAATTAAAAGCTACAACTAATTTTTTTGTTTTTCCTAAGGTTTATTAAACACACAAGAAGAAAGCATAAAAAGGGAAATAAACTAGAATGGATGATACAATGAAAAAGTATGAGCACCGACATCTAGCAATGAGTGTGTGAACATGAATGTAATGTGGGTGAGAAATACGTACTCCCCCAAGCTTAGGCTTTTGGCCTAAGTTGGTCTATGGCCACGGTTGGCCTGGCGGATATCCATAATAATAATTGGGGTCGTACTGAGATGCAGTGGCTATCGCCTCCTGAGCTGCAGCGTGGCGACGAGCGGCCTCTGCCCTCCTCTCGTACTCATCTGCCTCCTCTCTGGTAATAACATATCTTCCTTTTGCCTGATAATCAAAGAAGGCAGGAGCAGGGAGAGTAATACGGACAACATGGCGTCTGTCAAAGATTAGGCGATACTGGAGAGGTGATTCATTCCTCTCAACAAACTGGTGGTGAACCATAGCATTAAAGTCTAGGTAAGAAGGAGGCAATTCAATATCATCATTACGTATAGTTACACCAAGAAAATCAGCTAAGCGGGTTGCATAAATTCCACCAAAGAAATCTCCATTAAATCTATTAAGATGCAACCTACGTGCAACAATGGCTCCCAAATTATAAGATTTATCTCCCAACACAGCACTCCTAAGAATACTGAGGTCAGGGACACACATGTGACATGCCTCATCTTTACTATTAATGCATCTACCTGTGAAGAGAGCAAAATAATGTATAGTAGGAAAGTGAATGCTCCCTATGGTAGCTTGTGTTATATCTCTAGATTCCCCCACAGTTATACTAGCAATAAAATCTCTAAATTCAGATTTCCAAGGTTCCCTGACACTACCCCATTGTGGTTTGCAAGCAGTGGTAAAATCCTCTAAGTCCATAGTGTAAGAATTTTCATAAAGATCAAACAGGACCGTTTGAGAATTACGTGAAGATGAAAATTCAAACCTCCTCACAAAGGAACTAGTGAGATAGTGGTACTGACGACATTTTTCTTCCTCGAAGCTCACAAGATCAGCGTTACACAAATATGCGTTTAATTATTCCTTAATCCCCGCTCGATCCATGAAGTCCTCTAAAGGCCATTCACAGGGCCGCACTGGAGCGTCCCTTGGTGGCTCATCATCAGCATCACGCATTGCAAGCCTGGGCTCTTGTTTCCTTGAAGAGCCACCTTGGTATATTTTCCTAAACATATTTCTTCCTTTGAAAAATTTCTGAAATTTTTAGTAACTTCAAATAAAAGTGAGCCAAGCTCAACAAAATTGATAGTAACAACTCCTACAAGTGCCAAGAGCCTATATCATGCATCAAAACTACTTGGAACCACATAAATTTGACATGCAAGCTCAAGAACAGGGTCACCTAGGCAGCACAAATTTGCAATGAATAAAGCACTAGAACAAAAACCAATTGGACCAATGGAGGAGTCACATAGAAAGGAACAATCCCCCCAAGCAGTTTTGTGAGAGGTGCTTTGAGCAAGGAGATCGAAAATCTTAGCAAAATGAGCTAGAACTCGTGCTTGAGCTAGATATTCGTGTTTGTGGGAGGAAGAAGGAGTGTGTGGGTGCAGTAATAAGTGGAGGAGGGCCACCGTGGGCCCACGAGGCAGGGGGCGCGCCCTCCACCCTCGTGGCCATGTGCTTGCCCCTCCTGCTGTGTTCTCAATGCCAAATATTCTCAAATATTCCAAAAAAATCATATTTAAATTTCAGGGCATTTGGAGAACTTTTATTTTTGGGGTATTTTTATATTGCATGGATAATTCAGATAACAGACAGAAAATACTATTTAAAATAAATAACAGAAAGTAAAAGGAAGGTACAGAAGGTTGTGCCTTCTAGTTTCATCCATCTCATGCTCATCAAAAGGAATCCACTAACAAGGTTGATCAAGTCTTGTTAACGAACTCATTCCGAATAACATGGAACCGGAGAAATTTTGAATAACACTATGTTACCTCAACAGGGATATGCACATCCCCAATAATAAGAATATCATATTTCTTCTTGACAGTAGGAAGAGGTGTCAGGACCCCGATTCCAAGTCACATCGATCTAGCCGGTAACACTTCATATCACATTGCGGCCTCACGCACGGTATCCCCACGGGTGTCGCCTTACCATGGCCCGGGACCGTTTGCACCTTTTGGCTCACGTATATGATAGTGTCGCTAGCATCCATATGACAGAGAACCCGGGCCGACATGGCTAGTCGTGAACCCAAAGCAGCACAGACCTATGGAGACAGGCATACGTGAATCACATCGAGCATGTCGGTCATCAGCGTGTGAATCCGGGCTGTAGCACTGGGCTAACAGGACTCCATGGAACCCGGGCTATAGCAGGCTAGCCAGGACTCCGGATGTTACCGCGTGGCATTTCCTCGAAGGGACAGACATAGGAACGAAGTGAAACACATGCCGGCCAGTCAAGTGTCCTGAGCAGTAGTGCTGGGCTAGCAGGGCTCCGGTGAACCGGGCTGTAGCGGACTACTATGGCTCGAGGAACACTATACTACATTTCCCCATAAGAAAGGCTGCCGAGGATAAACAACTAGATTGTCGGATCCCACACATACCAAGCATTTCAATCATACACACAATATGCTCGATATGTGTAAATACAACATGGCATCACAACAAAACTCTACAACCCAAGTACTTTATTTAAAGGCTCCAAAGAGCCATACATAACAAGTTCATACAGGTAGGGTCACATGACCCGACACTCAAGTCATACAAGCATACAAGCACATGCGGAAGCAAATAGTCTGAGTACAGACACTAGAAAGAAAGGAGGCTTCTCGAAGCCTATCTATCTACATAGGGCCCTCCATGGCCAGGATCACCACCTGGGTGGCAAGTCACTCATCGATGTCGAGATCTACATAAAACCCATCGGAGGGGGCGGTGTTGTCATTTGAAAACAGTAATTAAACAAACATGAGTACAAAGGTACTCAGTAAGTCTTACATTAGAACCTACTATACATGCTCATTCTCAAGAAGGTGGTGGAGTTATTGCAGCAAGCCAGCTTTGACTCTTGGCTAAGCTATCCTATGGGACACCACTAGTAAAATAGTTTTCGCACATGAGTCCACTAATCACCAACACAATACTCCACCAGGGATCCTCCCTCGTCATCCTACAAGAGAGCCATCCTCGGTACTCACACTTATCTTGAGTCTTTTAGTATCCATTAACTTGTCTATGAACTGTATAGGCAACCAAGTAGTCCTTTACCGCGGACGCGGCTATTCGAATAGATGATGTTAACCCTGCAGGGGTGTACTTCTTCATACATGCTCTCACCACTTACCGCCATTTACAGGACATGTACTCGGCAACCTTCAAGCGGAAACCCAACGAGGGTGTCGGCCACGGCCTACCTAAACACTCAAGTCTCTAGTCCAGGTTTATCACCTATCCAGGTTCCATCCGCAGGGAGCCCGGCCAAGGTTTCCACATACGGCCCCGAACGATGTGAACAGGGTTCCCGAGACACCAAACGGGTGACTCGGTACACCGTGCCATGGTGTATCTACCGCAACATAGCCCACCCCTAGGGTTAGCGCTACGCACGGCCACCAACACATAACCTACAAACACCAGAAACTAATTGCAACTCCTGGACAGAGTACTAGAGTGATTAAGAAGCCGAGAGGGTCCATTGGTTTCGGGCTCAATGTATGGTAGTAACTGAATCTTAAATCACACATACAGATCTCAGTTCTTAGGGACGGCCTCAATGAAACAACCTACCATGTACTCCTACATGGCCTCTCATCGATACCTTTACCAAAACATGTTCAACACATCCCTCACATTACCGACATAATCATTTCACTCTAGCCCATCACCCAGATGAACCAGACCTGACACAACTCTAAGCATAGCAGGCATAGCAAGGTAGGAAATGCAAACATGGCTCAATCAACTCCTACACATGCTAGTGGGTTTCATCTAGTTACTGTGGCAATGATAGGTCATGCAGAGGATAAGGGTTCAACTACCGTAGCACACAGCAGTTTGAAACGATGTTGTCTTAATGCAGTAAATGAGAGCAGAGGCGAGAACATGGGATTGTATCGATATGATCAATGGGGCTGCTTGCCTGATGGAGTGGTAGTTGGGTACTGCCCTTCAGTTGGATACTCGGAGATATCCTCGGAGGCAGAACCTACCACGAGGGACACACAGAACATAATCAACACATGACAATATGCAACAATATAATGCATGCTATGACATGGCAAAATGATGTGTCCTGCCTAATGCAATGTGAAACAAGTTGAAATGGGTCCATTTGAACCAAAGATTCAAATGGAAGTTAAAGTTCTTATGCATAATAAGTGTGTTAGCTTGTTTCACCTAAACAGCAAGGCTAAAGTGGTTTGTCATGCATTAAACCATTACAAATGGATAGATTGAATTTTTCTGATCATTTTTCATATATAATTTGTTTGATTTGGAGCTATGGTTGATTTTCTATGATTTTTAGGAGTTTTGGCTATTTCCTGAAACTTCCTATATAAAAATAAATCCAGAAAATGAATAATTGCGTCACACTGCGTCACTGTGATGTCAGCGAGTCAAAGGCGCCAGGGCCAGTCAAACCTGACTGGTGGGCCCCGTCTGTGAGTGTCTCAGCTAACTAACAGAGTTAAGTTAGTACTAATTAACTGTCAGTGGGGCCTGGGCCCACATGTCAGTGACCTAAACTAACTAAAATTAGTTAATACTAATCCTAAATTAATTAACAGGTCGGCCCCACCTGTCATAGGCTCAGGGGGGAAGTCAACTTGGGCCCACATGTCAGTCCACTTGTCAAAACGTGGTCAACTCGCCGGCGGCTTGACGCCGGCGACGACAAATGCAGCGGAGGGGCTCGAGTTTGCATCTCCGGCGACCAAACGGGCGGCCGAGACCATCTACGGGGAGCTGGAAGCAAGCCGCGTCGTGTGGTGGTGGAAGTGGAGCTCGGGGAGGCCAGGAACGATGCCGGCGACGACCTTGGCGGTCGTCGGAGCTCGGGTGAGCTCGGGCTCGTTGCTGCAGTGGCCTAGGCGGGGCGGCGCTAGCATCTTCGGCTCCTACGTGATGCGGGGAGTGCGTTGGACACAAGCCCGGGACCATATGGTCACCGGAGCATGACCGGCGACGACGCGGGCGGCGGCGCGTGCGGGTGAGCTTCATGCAGTCGATGCAGGGGACGACAGCGAGAACGGAGAGGATGGGAATGTAGGTGAGCTCACAGCGGTTGCGACGATCTAAACGGCGAGGTCGGGGACGAGTTGGAGCAGTGGTGACGGCGAAAGGGATCTCCGGCGGTGATCAGCGAAGACGAGGATGAGGCGGTAACTCCAGGGCGAGCGAGCGCTCGGGGCTCGGTCTGCTTGACGGAGAGGAGGGCGGCGGAGCTCCTAGACACGGTGGCGTGGCACGGAGATGATAGAGAGCACGGCTATGGTGACGGTGCGGCTACGGCAGCGTCGGCCATCGTGGGAGAGAGCAAGGGAGAGAGGCAGGGGCGCGTGTGAGGTGTCCACGGGGTTGGGGCGGTGCCGCAGAGGCGCTTCGAGGCGTCGCGCTGGTGCGGGCGACGGCATGCAGGCAGGCAGGGAGGTGGTGTGGCGAGCTTCTGTGCTCGCCGTCGAGCACCTACTCGCCTTGCTGGCTAGGCGAAGCAGCTGCGTGGAGCGGCTGCTGGGCCGGGCCAGCTAGGTGGGCCGGCTGGTGGGCTTCCAGGTAAGATCTAACTCTCTCTCTCTCTTTTCTGTTTTGCTTTTATTTATTTCCTGCTATGTGTATTGAAATAAATAAATACTATTTCATTTCGAAAAACTCTGGAAATATTCAGAGGCACATTTGGGAATATTCTCAACTGCCTAAAAATGCTTCCATGATTATTTGAGCACTTTAAAATATTTATAGCATTTAAAATGCCCAAATTCAAATACTTATGGCTTGTTCAAAAATCCAGAATGGCTCCATAAATTGCAAGACCATTTTTGGCAGAGGTTTTAGTCAAGACCAAAAATGGTGGGCTTTTATGAAGGGCATTTTGGGTTCATTGAAATTCCAATTGTTGGAAATTAGCATTTTCAGGGGGGGTGTTGGGGTTGATTAGGCCCCATTTCAAATTTAAAAGAAATTTAAACATGATGCACATGTTCATCCAATCCTAATGCATGACTCAAAGCAGGGATGTGACAACTCACCCCCACTCAAAAGAATCTCGTCCCGAGATTTAGGATCCTCCGGGAAGAAGGTGGGGTACTCGAGTCGAAGACGATCCTCTCTTTCCCAAGTGGCTTCTTTCTCGGAATGGTGTGACCATTGAACCTTGAGAAACTTGATATTATGGCGTCGAGTGGTACGCTCGGCTTGATCAAGGATACGAACGGGATATTCCCGATATGAGAGGTTATCTTGTAGATCAAGCGTTTCATGGTCCACTCCACGGATAGGATTCGCGAAGCAACGCCTGAGTTGAGAAACGTGGAAGACATCGTGAACTCTGGAAAGATGCAAAGGTAGTTCCAATTGGTAGGCAACTTCTCCTCGTTTGGCAAGAATGCGAAAGGGTCCAATGTAACGAGGAGCCAATTTGCCTTTGATACCGAAACGATGGGTTCCCTTTAACGGAGTAACCCGAAGGTAAGCCTTCTCGCCGACTTCATAAGTCATGAGCTTATGTTTACGATCATATTGGCTCTTTTGACGAGATTGGGCTGTTTTCAATTTCTCACGAATAACGCGAACCTGCTCTTCTGCTTCCTGAATCATATCCGGGCCAAAGAGTTGTCTTTCCCCGGTTTCTGACCAGTTAAGAGGCGTTCGACATTTTCGTCCATAGAGAACTTCGAAAGGAGCTTTGCCTAGGCTAGCTTGATAACTATTGTTATAATAAAACTCTGCGAATGGAAGGCATTTTTCCCAACCCATTCCGAATGAGATGACATAAGCTCGGAGCATATCTTCCAAAATTTGATTGACTCGCTCTACTTGACCACTTGATTGAGGATGGAAGGCGGTGCTAAAAGAGAGACGAGTTCCCATAGCATTTTGGAAACTTTCCCAAAATCGAGAGGTGAAGAGACTCCCATGGTCTAAGTTAATTTCCAATGGGACACCATGAAGAGATACTATTCGGGAGATGTATAAATCAGCTAGCTGGCTAGCGGTGATACTCTCACGAACAGGTAGAAAGTGGGCTACTTTGGAAAGACGGTCGATCACGACGAAGATGGCATTATTCCCTCTCTTGGTCCTGGGAAACCCAGTAATGAAATCCATACTAATTTTATCCCATTTCCACTCAGGAATAGCCAAAGGTTGAAGGGTGCCAGCAGGCCGTTGATGCTCTGCTTTAACACGACAACAGACGTTGCATCTAGCAATGCATTGAGCAATTTCTCTCTTCATCCTAGTCCACCAAAACCTCTGGTGTAGGTCTTGATACATCTTAGTACTACCGGTATGGATGGTGAGAGGGGATTCATGAGCTTCCTTAAGGATCAGCCGCCTCAGGTTTCGTGCCTTGGGAACCACTAAGCGGTTTCCAAAGTATACGACACCCTAATCATCAACGGAGAAACAATTCGCGACTCCTTTCTTAATGTTTCTCTTAATACGGGAGATTCCCGGATCTACCTTCTATGCCTTGATGATATGATCCATAAGGGTAGGTTTCACCACCAGGGTGGATAGGAATCCTCGAGGAACAATGTGAAGATTAAGCTTACGAAATTCCTCATGGAGAAGTGGTTGACTTTGTTGTAACATCAGGTTGTTACAATAGGATTTATGACTTAGTGCATCAGCCATGACATTGGCTTTGCCCGGGGTGTAAGTTATTCCTAAGTCGTAATCCGAGATCAACTCGACCCAACGTCGTTGTCTGAGATTCAAATCCGGTTGGGTGAAGATATATTTCAAACTTTGGTGATCGGTGAAGATCTCGCAACGATTACCGAGAAGGTAATGTCGCCAAGTCTTGAGTGCATGGACTACAGCTGCAAGCTCTAGATCATGTGTGGGATAATTTTCCTCATGTGGGTGTAATTGCCGTGAAGCATAGGCAATTACCTGACGATCTTGCATGAGTATGCAACCTAGTCCTTGTCGCGAGGCGTCGCAATAGATAATAAAGTCCTTGGAGAAATCTGGTGGTACCAGTACGGGAGCATATATCAGGCGTCTTTTCAGTTCTTGAAAGCTGAACTCGCATTGTGGGGTCCACTCGAACTTTTTATCTTTCTTGAGGAGTTCAGTTAGAGGTTTAGCAACCTTGGAGAAATTCTCGACGAAGCGGCGGCAATAGCTCGCTAAGCCAAGGAAGCTCCGAACTTGCTTGACCGTCTCAGGTGGAGTCCAATCAAGGACGGCTTGAACTCGCTCGGGATTGACAGCAATACCCTTACCAGAGATTACATGGCCTAAATAGGTCACTTCTGGCAACCAAAATTCACACTTGGAGAATTTGGCATAAAGGCGATGCTCTCGAAGTTTCGTCAACACTAGCCTTAGATGTTTGGCATGTTCCTCTTCAATCTTGGAGTAGATGAGTATGTCATCAAGGTAAACTACGACGAATTTATCCAAATACTCCATGAAGACCGAGTTCATTAACCGAGAGAAGGTGGCTGGGGCATTGGTTAAACCGAAGGACATAACGGTGTACTCGTACTGGCCATAACGAGTAACGAAGGCCGTTTTGGGAATGTCCTTGTTTCTGATTTTGATTTGATGGTAGCCCAACCTCAAATCCATCTTGGAAAAGACTGAGGATCCAGCGAGCTGATCATACAGATCATTGATCCTGGGAAGCGGATACTTATTCTTGATAGTGACCAAGTTGACAGGTCGGTAATCTACAACCATCCGATCCGTTCCATCCTTCTTCTTGACGAAGAGGACGGGGCAAGCCCAAGGAGAGGAACTAGGATGGATGAAACCCTTTTTCAAGGACTCATCGAGTTGGTTCTTAAGCTCGGCTAGTTCTAAGGGTGCCATCTTATAGGGTCTTCTAGAAATTGGAACAGTTCCTGGAACAAGGTCTATCACAAACTCGATATCCCTGTCAGGTGGAACACCTGGCAGTTCTTTTGGAAAGACATCCGGAAAGTCCCGAACTACCGGAATATCTTCAAGGTCTGGAAGGGGGTTGGCATTTAGGGAGTAAAGCTGGCACCTGGCCACTCGAGTTAAGACATTGACTGTCTTGCCCGATGGGTGAGTAAGTTGAACGGTTCTAGTGGCACAATCAATCTTAGCGTAATGATCTGACATCCAGTCCATACCCAAGATGATGTTAATGTTCGAGGACTTGAGAGCTATTAAGGATGCAAGGAAGACAAGTCTATCAACAATAATTTTGTTCCCATGGCTTACTCTAGAAGTTTGCCATTTGGAACCCGGAGTTTGAATTACCATGGAAATGGGCATGTCACAGAATGTCGTGTTATGCAATCGAGCATAGTTCTCGGATATGAATGAATGAGATGCTCCAGTATCGAAAAGAACAGATGCTGGATGGCAATTAACAAGGAGCGTACCAAGGACGACGTTAGGATCCTCATGAGCCTCCTCGGCTGAGACATAGTTGACATGGCCACGTGCAGTGGTGACCAGCTTGGCGTAGAATGCCTTTCCCGCTGGCTTACCATGACCAACGGACTTTCCAGACTGATTGGGGTTGTTGTTCTGGGGACACTCTCGACTATAGTGACCCGGCTCTCCACACTTGAAACATGTCACAACATTGGGGCGTGGAGCAGCATTAGCAGCGGGGCCACCATAGGGCTTGGACGGTGCAAACTGCTAGTTGGGACGAGGCGCCTCAAAGGATGGCCTCAGAATGAACCTGGGTGGCAGTGCCGTGCTTGGAATCCACACCCGGTGCTTCTGAGATCCAGAGCCGGATGAAGAGCCAAAATCACGGGAGTGCTTGCGTGAAGCGTCATAATCAGACTGGCCTGTCTCAGCACTGATGGCTTTATTGACCAACTTCTGAAAGGAGGTGCACTCGTGCAGACGAAGATCGCGGTGAAGCTCAGGGCTAAGTCCCTTGCGGAACCTTGCCTGTTTCTTAGCGTCGGTAGATACTTCTTGAGGAGCATATCGTGCCAGATTCCCAAATTCACGACTATATGCATCCACAGTCAGTCTTCCTTGGGTGAAATTGCAGAACTCTTCCCTCTTGCGATCTATGAGACCTTCCAGGATGTGATGCTCACGGAAAGCCTCACTGAATTCAGCCCAAGTAGTGGTTTGGCCGACCGGGCGCATAGCTTCAAAATTTTCCCACCAAAGACTAGCAGGGCCTTCGAGGTGATAGGCAGCATAAGTAACCTTATCAGCTTTGGCTACGTTGGCAGAACGTAGCTTGTGGGTGATGCTGCGAAGCCAGTCATCCGCGTCGAGGGGCTCGACGGAATGGTTAAACTTTGGTGGGTACAATTTGATGAAGTCATTGATTGACACCAAGTCATTTCGCTGATGGCGTGCAGTGTTCTGCTCAATCCGCTCCAGCAAGCGGTTAGTCTCACGCTTGTTTCTTTCCGCCTCCAGCATCACTTCGGCCAGAGAAGGCAGGTGAGGCAGATTTTCACCCCTAACTGCACTGGCTTCCCCCTGCTCCGGGGCAGCAAGGTTACTGCGGGTGTTGACCATCCTAGGAGAAAACAAGGCAATGGTTTAGATAAGGATGGCACAACTTAGCAAGGAAGTACAGAATGTAATGGATAACACGGAATGCAGAGATGTTCATCCATATGTCATGGTAATATAGAACTGCCATATATATACCAACGGTCATACACACCATACATAGTTTAGTACAAGCCCAGGCTATAGTACAACTATGATGAAAGACGTTACATCTCATCGGAGGCATTCCAAGCTCCTATACATTATTTGTCTACACCTCCGGAATCGATTACACACTAAGTCATATTCCACAAGTCACGCAGGACAGTGAAGATACAACTATTACAATACTAGTGATGCTACTACTAACTCAGACAGCTCCGCATTAGTCCTCATAGAAGTCACCTCCATAGCCTGGAAGTTCAACGTGATCATCCGGGAACAGACGGTCCTGAGGAGCTTGTGGACCAAAGGGGCTAGGATGAGGTCTTGGACCAACAAACGATGGCCTACGGGGACCACGGGGTGGGGTGATGCCTCCCACATCACGCCAATCCACCATGTCTGGCAGAGCAAATCTCACAGGATACAGATCCCTCGTATCCATACATCCAGCTTGCACAGCAGGTGCAAACCGAGTCAAAGTGGCCCAATGATCAACACGGGTGTTGAAAAGCTCCAGTCTCAAGGCCCAATTCTCTCGGTCCTTATCCTCGAGCATCTCGGTAGTGGTGCGAGTTAGTGAGTCCTCACGTGTGGAGTCAACATAGATAGCCTGGAGATACCCTTGCGCTCCTGGGAGTGAAGCTGACATATAACGGAAGTCGGTGTTCCGAAGCAGGCCAGTCCGGACTCGCATGATGGTCATCATGGAATAGGCAGCATCCTGCACAGCCATCTCAACAGTAACCCCGAGTCCATAGGAATAGTGGAGGGGCTCGGTAGATCCAGGATAAGAAGGAAATATCCTGACGGTGCAGAAATATTGGCTTTGATTAAAGTCTCGAAATTGCTCTTCGACAGTGTATTCGGGATACCAACGTTAATCCATCTCGATCATTACCCGGACTAACATAGCAGTATGACCTGGCACATCGAGGCAGCGGGTCAGGCGAACCACTTGGTTTTGAGCACGAGTGGCCATCTGAAAGCACAACCACAATGCAAAGACATTAGAATTTCTAGGGAAAATTGGACAGCATAACAGTTGTAAATGCTCAGAAAAAGATTTGAGACATCCACAACAGTTTGCAATACCACTCAACAACATCGTATCAAGGTTCTGATTCAACTGGCAACATACTAAAAGTAGTAGAAACTGTACTGAGGCTTGTAACAACAATCCTATAAGCTACTACGGATTAGTAACACGTGAACCTGATAGAAGAAGAGAGCCTAGTCCTTAACCCACGTTGAATGAGAAGAGAATGACTCAGATCAGAGGGCATATGGTAAAGGAGTAAAAGAGCCTTATGTTCGCTCCCACAATCAATTCCCCTACATATAGCTAAAGCATTTCTAGACTTGACATCGACCAGTTTGGCTCAACGAACCTACAAGCAGTCCGGCTGTGATGCCAACGCTGTCAGGACCCCGATTCCAAGTCACATCGATCTAGCCGGTAACACTTCATATCACATTGCGGCCTCACGCACGGTACCCCCATGGGTGTCGCCTTACCATGGCCCGGGACTGTTTGCGCCTTTTGGCTCACGTATATGATAGTGTCGCTAACATCCATATGACAGAGAACCCGGACTGACATGGTTAGTCGTGAACCCAAAGAGGCACAGACATATGGAGACAGGCATACGTGAATCACATCGAGCATGTCGGTCATCAGCGTGTGAATCCGGGCTGTAGCACTGGGCTAACAGGAGTCTGGGGAACCCGGGCTGTAGCAGGCTAGGCAGGACTCCGGATGTGACCGCGTGACATTTCCCTGAAGGGACAGACATAGGAACGAAGTGAAACACATGCCGGCCAGTTAAGTGTCCTGAGCAGTAGTGCTGGGCTAGCAGGACTCCGGTGAACCGGGCTGTAGCGGACTACTATGGCTCGAGGAACACTAGACTACATTTCCCCATAAGAAAGGCTGCCAAGGATAAACAACTAGATTGTCGGATCCCACACATACCAAGCATTTCAATCATACACACAATATGCTCGATATGTGTAAATACAACATGGCATCACAACAAAACTCTACAACTCAAGTACTTTATTTAAAGGCTCCAGAGAGCCATAGATAACATGTTCATACAGGTAGGGGTCACATGACCCGACACTCAAGTCATACAAGCATACAAGCACATGCGGAACCAAATAGTCTGAGTACAGACACTAGAAAGAAAGAAGGCTTCTCGAAGCCTGTCTATCTACATAGGGCCCTCCATGGCCAGGATCACCACCTGGGTGGCAAGTCACTCATCGACGTCGAGATCTACATAAAACCCATCGGAGGGGGCGGTGTTGTCGTCTGAAAACAGTAATTAAACAAACATGAGTACAAAGGTACTCAGCAAGTCTTACATCAGAACCTACTATACATGCTCATTCTCAAGAAGGTGGTGGAGTTATTGCAGCAAGCCAGCTTTGACTCTTGGCCAAGCTATCCTATGGGACACCACTAGTAAAATAGTTTTCGCACATGAGTCCACTAATCACCAACACAATACTCCACCGGGGATCCTCCCTCGTCATCCTACGAGAGAGCCATCCTCGGTACTCACACTTATCTTGAGTCTTTTAGTAGTATCCATTAACTTGTCTATGAACTGTATAGGCAACCAAGTAGTCCTTTACCGCGGACGCAGCTATTCGAATAGATGATGTTAACCCTGCACGGGTGTACTTCTCCATACATGCTCTCACCACTTACCGCCGTTTACACGACATGTACTCGGCAACCTTCAAGCGGAAACCCAACGAGGGTGTCGGCCACGGCCTACCTAAACACTCAAGTCTCTAGTCCAGGTTTATCGCCTATCCAGGTTCCATCCGCAGGGAGTCCGGCCGAGGTTTCGACATACAGCCCCGAACAATGTGAACAGGGTTCCCGAGACACCAAACGGGTGACTCGGTACACCGTGCCACGGTGTATCTACCGCAACATAGCCCACCCCTAGGGTCAGTGCTACACACGGCCGCCAACACATAACCTACAAACACCAGAAACTAATTGCAACTCCTGGACAGAGTACTAGAGTGATTAAGAAACCGAGAGTGTCCATTGGTTTCGGGCCCAATGTATGGTAGTAACTGAATCTTAAATCACACATACAGATCTCAGTTCTTAGGGACGACCTTAATGAAACAACCCACCATGTACTCCTACATGGCCTCTCATCGATACCTTTACCAAAACATGTTCAACACATCCCTCACATTACCGACATAATCATTTCACTCTAGCCCATCACCCAGATGAACTAGACCTGACACAACTCTAAGCATAGCAGGCATAGCAAGGTAGGAAACACAAACATGGCTCAATCAACTCCTACACATGCTAGTGGGTTTCATCTAGTTACTGTGGCAATGACAGGTCATGCAGAGGATAAGGGTTCAACTACCGTAGCACACAATAGTTTGAAACGATGTTGTCTTAATGCGGTAAATGAGAGCAGAGGCGAGAACATGGGATTGTATCGATATGATCAATGGGGATGCTTGCCTGATGGAGTGGTAGTAGGGTACTGCCCTTCAGTTGGATACTCGGAGATATCCTCGGAGGCAGAAACTACCACGAGGGACACACATAACGTAATCAACACATGACAATATGCAACAATATAATGCATGCTATGACATGGCAAAATGATGTGTCCTGCCTAATGCAATGTGAAACAAGTTGAAATGGGTCCATTTGAACCAAAGATTCAAATGTAAGTTAAAGTTCTTATGCATAATAAGTGTGTTAGCTTGTTTCACCTAGACATCAAGGTTACAGTGGTTTTTCATGCATGAAACCATTACAGATGGATAGATTGAATTTTTCTGATCATTTTTCATATATAATTTGTTTGATTTGGAGCTATGGTTGATTTTCTATGATTTTTAGAAGTTTTGGCTTTCCTATATAAAAATAAATCCAGAAAATGAATAATTGCGTCAGCACTGCATCACTATGACGTCAGCGAGTCAAAGGCGCCAGGGCCAGTCAAACCTGACTGGTGGGCCCCGTCTGTCAGTGTCTCAGCTAACTAACAGAGTTAAGTTAGTACTAATTAACTGTCAGTGGGGCCTGGGCCCACATGTCAGTGACCTAAACTAACTAAAATTAGTTAATACTAATCCTAAACTAATTAATAGGTCAGCCCCACCTGTCATAGGCTCAGGGGGGAAGTCAACTTGGGCCCACACGTCAGTCCACGGGTCAAACCATGGTCAACTCGCCGGCAACGACAGATGCGGCGGAGGGGCTCGGGTTTGCGTCTCCGGCGATCAAACGGGCGGCCGAGACCATCTACGGGGAGCTGGAAGCGAGCCGCGTCGTGTGGTGGTGGAAGTGGAGCTCGGGGAGGCCGGGAATGACGCCGGCGACGACCTTGGCGGTGGCCGGAGCTCGGGTGAGCTCGGGCTCATTGCTGCAGTGGCCTAGGCGGGGCAGCGCTAGCATCTACGTCTCCTACGCGATGCGGGGAGTGCGTTGGACACAAGCCCGGGACCATATGGTCACCGGAGCATGACCGGCGACGATGCGGGCGGCGGCGCGTGCGGGTGAGCTTCGTGCAGTCGATGCAGGGGACGACAGCGAGAACGGAGAGGATGGGAATGTAGCTGAGCTCACAACGGTTGCGACGATCTAAACGGCGAGGTGAGGGACGAGCTGGAGTAGTGGTGACGGCGAAAGGGATCTCCGGCGGCGATCAGCAAAGACAAGGACGAGGCGGTAACTCCAGGGCGAGCGAGCGCTCAGGGCTCGGTCTGCTCGACAGAGAGGAGGGCGGCGGAGCTCCTGGACACGGTGGCGTGGCACGGAGACGACGGAGAGCACGGCTATGGCGATGGTGCGGCTAAGGCAGCATCGGCCATCGTGGGAGAGAGTAAGGGAGAGAGGCAGGGGTGCGTGTGAGGTGTCCACAGGGTCGGGGCGGTGCCGCAGAGGCGCTTCGAGGCGTCGCGCTGGCGCGGACGACGGCAGGCAGGCAGGGAGGTGGCGTGGCGAGCTCCTGTGCTCACCGTCGAGCACCTGCTCGCCTCGCTGGCTAGGCGAAGCAGCTGCGTGGAGCGGCTGCTAGGCCGGGCCAACTAGGTGGGTCGGGTGGTGGGCTTCCAGGTAAGCTCTAACTCTCTCTCTCTTTTCTGTTTTGCTTTTATTTATTTCCTGCTATGTGTATTGAAATAGAATAAATACTATTTCATTTCCAAAAACTCTGGAAATATTCAGAGGCACATTTGGGAATATTCTCAACTGCCTAAAAATGCTTCCAATATTATTTGAGCACTTTAAAATATTTATAGAATTTAAAATGCCCAAATTCAAATACTTATGGCTTGTTCAAAAATCCAGAATGGCTCCATAAATTGCAAGACCATTTTTGGCAGAGGTTTTAGTCAAGACCAAAAATGGTGGGCTTTTATGAAGGGCATTTTGGGTTCATTGAAATTCCAATTGTTGGAAATTAGCATTTTCAAGGGGTGTTGGGGTTGATTAGGCCCCATTTCAAATTTAAAAGAAATTTAAACATGATGCACATGTTCATCCAATCCTAATGCATGACTAAAAGCAGGGATGTGACAAGAGTAAATTCAAAACCTCCAATAGTGATTGTTGAAATTTTTCCAATAGAGTTGATACTGTGAACTTGAAGTTGTTTCCTCGGAAAGTGTACCGTATGCTCATTACCATTAACATGAAAAGTGACATTGTCTTTAGTGCAATCAATAACAGCTCCTGCAGTATTCAAAAAGGGTCTTCCAAGAATAATAGACATACTATCATCCTTGGGAATATGAAGAATTACAAAGTCCGTTAAAATAGTAATGTTTGCAACTACAACAGGCACATCCTCACAAATACCGACTAGGTATAGCAGTTGATTTATTAGCCATTTGCAAAGATATTTCAGTAGGTGTCAAATTATTCAAATCAAGTCTATGATATAAAGAGAGAGGCATAACACTAACACCGGCTCCAAGATCACATAAAGCAGTTATAACATAATTTCTTTTAATGGAGCATGGTATAGTGGGTACTCCTGGATCTCCAAGTTTCTTTGGTATTCCACCCTTAAAAGTATAATTAGCAAGCATGGTGGAAATCTCAGCTTCCGGTATCTTTCTTTTATTTGTAACAATATCTTTCATATACTTAGCATAAGGATTCATTTTAAGCATATCAGTTAATCGCATACGGAAAAAGATAGGTCTAATCATTTCAACAAAGTGCTCAAAATACTCATCATCCTTTTTCTTGGATGGTTTGGGAGGAAAAGGCATGGGTTTCTGAACCCATGGTTCAATTTATTTACCATGTTTCCTAGCAACAAAGTCTCTCTTATCATAACGTTGATTCTTTGATTGTGGGTTATCAAGATCTACAACAGGTTCAATTTTTATATCATTATCATTGTTAGGTTGAGCATCATTATGAACATTATCATTAACATTATCACTAGTTTTAGGTTCATTACCACATTGTGTTTCAGCATCAGAAATAGAAATATCATTTGGATTCTCAGGTGTTTCAGCAATAGGTTCACTAGAAGCATGCGAAGTGCTATCATTTTTATTTTTCTTCCTTTTAGAAGGACTAGGTGCATCTATATTATTTCTCTGAGAATCTTGCTCAATTCTCTTAGGGTGGCCTTCAGGATACAGATGTTCCTGAGTCATTCTACCAGTTCTAGTAGCCACTCTAACAGCAAAATCATTATTCTTACTATTCAATTCATTGAGCAAATCATTTTGAGCCTTAAGTACTTGTTCTACTTGAGTGGTAACCATAGAAGCATGTTTACTAATAAGTTTAAGTTCACCTTTGACATTAGCCATATAATCACCCAAGTGTTCAAACATATTTGAATTGTATTTCAATTGTCTACCAAAATAAGCCTTAAAGTCTTCTTGCTTAACCATAAATTTATCAAACTCATCTAAGCATGGGCTAGCAAACTTAGTAAATGGGATTTCAGCTTTATCATATCTATAGAGAGAATTTACCTTTACTACCTGTGACGGGTTATCAAGACCATGAGTTTATTCAATAGGTGAAGGATTAAGATCATATGTTTCTTCAACAGGCGGTAAATTAAGCCCATGTATTTCTTCAATAGGAGGTAAATTCTTAACATCTTCAGCTTTAATACCTTTTTCATTCATAGATTTCTTTGCCTCTTGCATATCTTCAGGACTGAGAAATAGAACACCTCTTTTCTTCGGAGTTGGTTTAGGAATAGGCTCAGGAAGTGTCCAATTATTTTCATTTATCAACATATTATTCAATAGAATTTCAGCTTCATCCAGTGTTCTTTCCCTGAAAATAGAACCAGCACAACTATCCAGGTAATCTCTAGAAGCATCGGTTAGTCCATTATAAAAGATATCAAGTATTTCATTTTTCTTGAGAGGGTGATCAGGCAAAGCATTAAGTAACTTGATAAGCCTCCCCCAACCTTGTGGGAGACTCTCTTCTTCAATTTGCACAAAGTTGTATATATCCCTTAAAGCAACTTGTTTCTTATGAGCAGGGAAATATTTAGCAGAGAAGTAATAAATCATATCCTGGGGACTACGCACACAACTAGGATCAAGAGAATTAAACCATATCTTAGCATCACCCTTTAATGAGAATGGAAATATTTTAAGGATATAAAAGTAGCGACTCTCATCATTAGTGAACAGGGTGGCTATATCATTTAATTTAGTAAGATGTGCCACAACAGTTTTAGATTCATAGCCATGAAATGGATCATATTCAACCAAAGTAATTATATCAGGATCAACAGAGAATTCATAATCTTTATCAGTAACACAGATAGGTGAAGTAGCAAAAGAAAGGTCAGGTTTCATTCTAGCATTAAGAGATCGCTGCTTCCATTTAGCTAATAACCTCTTGAGCTCATATCTATCTTTGCAAGCTAAAATAGCTAGAGCAGCTTCTTTTTCAAAAACATAACCCTCGGGAATAACAGGCGATTCATATTTATTAGGGGAAGAGTCTTCATCATCACTTTCATCAATATTATCAGTTTCAATAATTTCATTCTCTCTAACCCTAGCAAGTTGTTCATCAAGAATTCACCAAGTGGCACAGTAGTATAAAGCATAGAAGTAGTTTCATCATAAGTATCATGCATAGTAGAAGTGGCATCATCAATAACATGCGACATATCAGAATGAATAGTAGAAGCAGGTTTAGGTGTCGCAAGCTTACTCAAAACAGAAGGTGAATCAAGTGCAGAGCTAGATGGCAGTTCCTTACCTCCCCTCGTAGTTGAGGGATAAATCTTGGTTTTTGGATCTCTCAAGTTCTTCATAATGATAAGAAGATATAAATCCCAAGTGACTCATAGAATAGAGCTATGCTCCCCGGCAACGGCGCCAGAAAATAGTCTTGATAACCCACAAGTATAGGGGATTGCAACAGTTTTCGAGGATAGAGTATTCAACCCAAATTTATTGATTCGACACAAGGGGAGCCAAAGAATATTCTCAAGTATTAGCAGCTGAGTTGTCAATTCAACCACACCTGGAAATTTAATATCTACAGCAAAGTATTTAGTAGCAAAGTAATATGATAGTAGTGGTAACGGTAGCAAAAGCTAATGATAGCAAAAGTAATGTTTTTGGTATTTTGTAGTGATGATAGCAATAGCAATGGAAAAGTAAATAAGCGAAGAACAATATATGGAAAGCTCGTAGGCAATGGATCGGTGATAGAGAATTATGCCGGATGCGGTTCATCATGTAACAGTCATAACCTAGGGTGACACAGAACTAGCTCCAATTCATCAATGTAATGTAGGGATGGATTCCGAATATATTCATACGTGCGTATGGAAAAGAACTTGCATGACATATTTTGTCCTACCCTCCCGTGGCAGCGGGGTCCTAATGGAAACTAAGGAATATTGAGGCCTCCTTTTAATAGAGTACCGGACCAAAGCATTAACACATAGTGAATACATGAACTCCTCAAACTACGGTCATCACCGGGAGTGGTCCCGATTATTGTCACTTCGGGGTTGCGAGATCATAACACATAGTAGGTGACTATAGACTTGCAAGATAGGATCAAGAACTCTCATATATTGATGGAAACATAATAGATTCAGATCTGAAATCATGGCACTTGGGCCCTACTGACAAGCATTAAGCATAGCAAAGTCATATCAACATCAATCTCAGAACATAGTGGATACTAGGGATCAAACCCTAACAAAACTAACTCGATTACATGATAGATCTCATCCAACCCATCACCGTCCAGCAAGCCTACGATGGAATTACTCACGCATGGCGGTGAGCATCATGAAATTGATGATGGAGGATGGTTGATGATGACGATGGCGACGGATTCCCCTCTCCGGAGCCCTGAACGGACTCCAGATCAGCCCTCCCGAGAGGTTTTTGGGCTTGGTGGTGGCTCTGTATCGTAAAACGTGATGAATCCTTCTCTCTGATTTTTTTCTCCCTGAAAGCAAATATATAGAGTTGGAGTTGAGGTTGGAGGACCTCTAGGGGGCCCACGAGGTAGGGGGCGCGCCCCCACCCTCGTGGCTAGGGTGTGGGCCCCCTGGTCTTCATCTTTTGCAAGGATTTTTTTATTATTTCCAAATAGATGTTCCGTGAAGTTTCAGGTCATTCCGAGAACTTTTGTTTCTGCACATAAATAACACTGTGGCAATTCTGCTGAAAACAGCGTCAGTCCGAGTTAGTTCCATTCAAATCATGCAAGTTAGAGTCCAAAACAAGGGCAAAAGTGTTTGGAAAAGTAGATACGATGGAGGCATATCATTTGGCAAGAAACCTAAACCGTCGTTTCTTAAAGTTTGGGGTTGTGATGCTTATGTGAAAAAGCTTTAGCCTGATAAGCTCGAACCCAAATCGGAGAAGTGTGTCTTCATAGGATACCCAAAAGAAACTGTTGGGTACACCTTCTATCACAGATCCGAAGGCAATATATTTGTTGCTAAGAATGGATCATTTCTAGAGAAGGAGTTTCTCTCGAAAGAAGTGAGCGGGAGGAAAGTATAACTTGATGAGGTAGTTGTACCTTCTCTCGAATTGGAAAGTAGTTCATCACAGAAATCAGTTCCAGTGATGCCTACACCAAATAGTGAGGAAGCTAATGATGATGATCATGAAACTTCAGATCAAGTTACCACCGAACCTCGTAGGTCAACCACAGTATGTTCCGCACCAGAGTGGTATGGTAATTCTTTTCTAGAAGTCATGTTATTAGACCATGACGAACCTATGAACTATGAGGAAGCGATGGTGAGCCCAGATTCCGCAAAATGGCTTGAGGCCATGAAATCTGAGATGGGATCCATGTATGAGAACAAAGTATGGACTTTGGTTGACTTGCCCGATGATCGACAAGCCATAGAAAATAAATGTATCTTCAAGAAGAAGACTGATGCTGATGGCAATGTTATTGTCTACAAAGCTCGACTTGTTGCAAAAGGTTTTTGACAAGTTCAAGGAGTTGACTACGATGAGACCTTCTCACCCGTAGTGATGCTTAAGTCTGTCCGAATCATGTTAGCAATTGCCGCATTTTATGATTGTGAAATTTGGCAAATGGATGTCCAATCTGCATTCCTTAATGGATTTCTTAAAGAAGAGTTGTATATGATGCAACCAGAAGCTTTTGTCGATCCTAAAGGTGCTAACAAAGTGTGCAAGCTCCAGCGATCCATTTATGGACTGTTGCAAGCCTATCGAAGGTGGAATATACGCTTTGATAGTGTGATCAAAGCATATGGTTTTATATAGACTTTTGGAGAAGCTTGTATTTACAAGAAAGTGAGTGGGAGCTCTATAGCATTTCTAATATTATATGTGGATGACATGTTGTTGATTGGAAATGATATAGAATTTCTGGATGGCATAAAAGGATACTTGAATAAGAATTTTTCAATGAAAGACCTTGGTGAAGCTGCTTATATATTGGGCATCAAGATCTATAGAGATAGATCAAGACGCTTAATTGGACTTTCACAAAGCACATACCTTGATAAAGTTTTGAAGAAGTTCAAAATGGATTAGTCAAAGAAAGGATTCTTGCCTGTGTTACAAGGTGTGAAGTTGAGTCAGACTCAATGCCCGACCACTGTAGAAGATAGAGAGAAAATGGAAGTCATTCCCTATGCCTCAGCCATAGGTTCTATCATGTATGCAATGCTATGTACCAGACCTGATGTGTGCCTTGCTATAAGTTTAGCAGGGAGGTACCAAAGTAATCCAGGAGTGGATCACTGGATAACGGTCAAGAACATCCTGAAATACCTGAAAAGGACTAAGCATATGTTTCTCGTTTATGGAGGTGACAAAGAGCTCGTCATAAACGATTACGTCGATGCAAGCTTTGACACTGATCCAGATGACTGTAAGTCACAAACCGGATACGTATTTATATTGAATGGTGGAGCTGTCAGTTGGTGCAGTTCCAAGCAGAGTGCGATGACGGGATATACGTGTGAAGCGGAGTACATAGCTGCTTCGGAAGAAGCAAATGAAGGAGTCTGGATGAAGGAGTTCATATCCGATCTAGGTGTAATACCTAGTGCATCGGGTCTAATGAAAATCTTTTGTGACAATGCTGGAGCAATTGCCTTAGCGAAGGAGTCCAGGTTGCACAAGAGAACCAAACACACCAAGAGACACTTCAACTTCATCCACGATCAAGTCAAGGAGGGAGACATATAGATTTGCAAAATACATACAGATCTGAATGTTGCAGACCCGTTGACTAAGCCTCTTCTATGAGCAAAACATGATTAGCACCAAGACTCCATGGGTGTTAGAATCATTACTATGTAATCTAGATTATTGACTCTAGTGCAAGTGGGATACTGAAGGAAATATGCCCTAGAGGCAATAATAAAGTTGTTATTTATATTTCCTTATATCATGATAAATGTTTACTGTTCATGCTAGAATTGTATTAACCAGAAACTTGATACATGGGTGAATACATAGACAAAACAAAGTGTCCCTAGTATGCCTCTACGACTAGCTCGTTAATCAAAGATGGTTAAGTTTCCTGACCATAGACATGTGTTGTAATTTGATGAACGGGATGACATCATTAAGAGAATGATGTGATGGACAAGACCCATCCGTTAGCTTAGCATAATGATCGCCAAGTTTTATTGCTATTGCTTTCTTCATGACTTATACATATTCCTTTGACTATGAGATTATGCAACTCCCGAATACCGGAGGAACACCTTGTGTGCTATCAAACGTCACAACGTAACTGGGTGATTATAAAGATGCTCTACATGTGTCTCCGAAGGTGTTTGTTGGGTTGGCATAGATCGAGATTAGGATTTGTCACTCCGATTGTTGGAGAGGTATCTCTAGGCCCTCTCGGTAATGCACATCACTATAAGCCTTGCAAGAAATATGACTAATGAGTTAGTTGTGGGATGATGCATTATAGAACGAGTAAAGAGACTTGCCGGTAATGAGATTGAACTAGGTATTGAGATACCGATGATCGAATCTCGGGCAAGTAACATATCGATGACAAAGGGAACAACGCATGTTGTTATGCGGTTTGACCGATAAAGATCTTCATAGAATATGTGGGAGCCAATATGAGCATCCAGGTTCCGCTATTGGTTATTGACCGGAGATGAGTCTTGCTCATGTCTACATAGTTCACGAACCCGTAGGGTCCGCACGCTTAACGTTCGATGACAATTTTTATTATGAGTTATGTGTTTTGGTGACCGAAGATTGTTCGGAGTCCCAGATGAGATCACTGACATGACGAGGAGTCTCAAAATGGTCGAGATGTAAAGATTGATATATTGGTCGATGGTATTCGGACAACGGAATAGTTTCGGAGCGTTTCAGATATATATTTTGGAGTACCGGGAGGTTACCGGAACCCTCCGGGAAAGTAATGGGCCATGATGGGCCATAGGGGAGGGAGAGGAGAGCCCACAAGGGGAGGCGCCCCCCCATGGGCTGTCCGAATTGGACAAGTGTGAGGAAGTCCTGGATTAGGGGGTCCCCAGGCGTCCGGGCTATGAGACATGGGCCGAACTGATGGGCCGTGAAGATACAAGATAGAAGGCCTCCCCCCATGTCCGGATGGGACTCTCTTTTGCGTGGATGGCAAGTTTGGCATTCGGATATGAAGATTCCTTTCTCTATACACCGACTCTGTGCAACCCTAGGCCCCTCCGGTGTCTATATAAACCAGAGGGTTTAGTCCGTAGAGGCAAGAATAATCATATAGGCTAGACATCTAGGGTTTAGCCATTACGATCTCGAGGTAGATCAACTCTTGTAACCCCTATACTCATCAAAGTCAATCAAGCAGGAAGTAGGGTATTACCTCCATTAAGAGGGCCCGAACCTGGGTAAACATCGTGTCCCTTGTCTCCTGTTACCTTCGATCCTCAGACGCACAGTTTGGGACCCCCTACCCAAGATCGGCCGGTTTTGACACCGACATTGGTGATTTCATTGAGAGTTCCACTATGTTGTCAATAGAAGGGTCGGTGGCTCGATCGATCATCTACAATGATGCTATTTCGGGGGATATTTTCCTCCCCGGGCAAACTTTTGTATTTGGCGGCTTCGCACTACGTGCCAACTTGATTGGCCACCTTGAGCAGATCAACAGCTACGCCCCTGGTCATCAGATCAGTTTCCGGAACCTAAATTATGTCACTTATACCCGAGGAGACTTGATATTCGAAGGGTTCGCGGTCCCGACCACGGCTCTGGCCCTAGATCCAGAGCAAACTACCAGGTCCGAAGATGGGAGTCTGGAGCCCACCAGACTCTCCGTTGCAAACCGCATTATCGAGGATCCGGAGGCGATCGTGTCCACAACGAACTTGGAATCAGTCCAGGTTCCCCCTATCATTGAAAGGACGGACTTGCCCCCGGACTCCAGATCCGAACTATCAAAGTCCGCGCCAAGTAGGCAGGGCCAGGAGAATTTCACCCCGACTAGCCCTGGGGTCTCTCACTTCCACGTCCAAACCTTGCTCTTAAACGAGGCACTAGACTTAATGCGATCCCTCGCTATTACAGAGGAATCACTCCCAAACTACGCCCAGCCCGGAGTAGGGGCTGAGAGCAGGGAATTTTATGTCCCACCCACCACCCACTTCATAGCCACTGTCGAAGACTTAACCGACATGCTGAGTTACGCCTCTGAAGACATCAACGGCATGGACGATGATGTCGGAGACGAATAAGGCCAAAGCCCGCCGATTACCGGACGTTGGACGGCCACTTCCACATACGATGTATACATGGTGGACACACCCAAAGAGGATGGCGACGCAAATAGGGAAGATCCGGTAGAGGACAAACCTGATGAGGCACCACTGAAATGTCGACGCCAGCGATGCCGCTCAAAATCGCGTCGTAGCAAAGACAATAATACCGGCACCGGAGACGATAACACTCCGGAGGGTGCCGAAGAGCCCGAAGCCCCCATCGAACCCACATCCGAGCAAGACGATGTGGGAGAGGGGCAAGTCAACCCCGACGATCTGGTCGGGAACGGAGACTCGGAAGATAGTAATTATCTACCGCTCTCCGAAGATGATGTGAGCCTGGCCGACGAAGACTTCATTGTGCCAGAGGAACCACTCGAACAGGAGCACTTTAAGTGCCAGCTAATCGCCATTGCGAGAAGTCTAAAAAAAGCAACAGCAGCGGCTCCAAGCCGAACATGATACACTCAACGACAGGTGGACACAAGTCCTAGCCGCCGAAGAGTATGGCCTTCAGTGCCCAACTAAAAGTTATCCGAAGCATCGGCTACTTCCAACATTCGAAGACGAGGCTGTCAAGCCCATACCGTGAAGACACGACCGTGCTGATGAACCAGACCGGCCGCCACGAACACCAACCCACACAACCTCGCCGTAAAGGCAGAGAGACAATGGCTCCAAGATACACCTATGACCTACGGCAGGACCTGGACAATAGAGCAGGCCAAGCCAGATCAATCTATGGATCGAGGGGACGAGCTTCAAAGCGCGAAGACGACCATCAGGCCTGGCGCAGCAGGCACAACATCACTCAGGTCAAAAACCGCATACAGACTTTGAAGGAAATATGCCCTAGAGGCAATAATAAATTTATTATTTATTTCCTTATATCATGATAAATGTTTATTATTCATGCTAGAATTGTATTAACCGGAAACATAATACATGTGTGAATACATAGATAAACAGTATGTCACTAGTATGCCTCTACTTGACTAGCTCGTTGATCAAAGATGGTTATGTTTCCTAACCATAGACATGAGTTGTCATTTGATTAACGGGATCACATCATTAGGAGAATGATGTGATTGACTTGACCCATTCCGTTAGCTTAGCACTTGATCGTTTAGTTTGTTGCTATTGCTTTCTTCATGACTTATACATGTTCCTATGACTATGAGATTATGCAACTCCCGTTTACCAGAGGAACACTTTGTGTGCTACCAAATGTCACAACGTAACTGGGTGATTATAAAGGTGCTCTACAGGTGTCTCCAAAGGTACTTGTTGGGTTGGCGTATTTCGAGATTAGGATTTGTCACTCCGATTGTCGGAGAGGTATCTCTGGGCCCTCTCGGTAATGCACATCACTTAAGCCTTGCAAGCATTGCAACTAAGGAGTTAGTTGCGGGATGATGTATTACGGAACAAGTAAAGAGACTTGCCGGTAACGAGATTGAACTAGGTATTGAGATACTGACGATCGAATCTCGGGCAAGTAACATACCGATGACAAAGGGAACAATGTATGTAGTTATGCGGTCTGACCGATAAAAATCTTTGTAGAATATGTGGGAGCCAATATGAGCATCCAGGTTCCGCTATTGGTTATTGACTGGAGACGTGTCTCGGTCATGTCTACATAGTTCTCGAACCCGTAGGGTCCGCACGCTTAAAGTTCGATGACGGTTATATTATGAGTTTATGTGTTTTGATGTACTGAAGGAGTTCGGAGTCCAGGATGAGATCGGGGACATGACGAGGAGTCTCGAAATGGTTGAGACGTAAAGATCGATATATTGGACGACTATATCCAGACATCGGAAAGGTTCCGAGTGATTCGGGTATTTTCGGGAGTACCGGGGAGTTACGGGAATTCGTATTGGGCCTTAACGGGCCATACGGGAAAGGAGAGAAAGGCCTCAAAGGGTGGCCACACCCCTCCCCATGGGCTGGTCCGAATTGGACTAGGGAGGGGGGCGCCCCCTTCCTTCCTTCTCCTTTTCCCTTCTCTTTCCTTCTCTCCTTCTCCTACTACTTGGAAGGGATCCTAGTTCTACTAGGAAAGGGGGAATCCTACTCCCGATGGGAGTAGGACTCCCCTAGGGCGCGCCATAGAGAGGGCCAGCCCCTCCCCTCCTCCACTCCTTTATATACGTGGCCAGGGGCACCCCATAGACACAACAATTGATCTCTTGATCTCTTAGCCGTGTGCGGTGCCCCCCTCCACCATAATCCACCTCGATCATATCGTAGCGGTGTTTAGGCGAAGCCCTGCATCGGTAGAACATCATCATCGTCACCACGCTGTCGTGCTGATGAAACTCTCCCTCAACACTCGGCTGGATCGGAGTTTGAGGGATGTCATCGAGTTGAACATGTGCAGAACTCCGAGGTGTCATGCGTTCGGTACTTGATCGGTCGGATCGTGAAGACGTACGACTACATCAACCGCATTGTGCTAACGCTTTCGCTTTCGGTCTACGAGGGTACGCGGACAACACTCTCCCCTCTCATTGCTATGCATCACCATGATCTTGTGTGTGCGTAGGAAATTTTTGAAATTACTACGTTCCCCAACAGTGGCATCCGAGCCTGGTTTTATGCGTTGATGTAATATGCACGAGTAGAACACAAGTGATTTGTGGGCGATATAAGTCATACTGCTTACCAGCATGTCACACTTCGGTTTGGCGGTATTGTTGGATGAAGCGGCCTAGACCGACATTACGCGTACGATTACGCGAGACTAGTTCTACCGACGTGCTTTGCACACATGTGGCTGGCGGATGTCAGTTTCTCCAACTTTAGTTGAACCGAGTGTGGCTACGCCCGGTCCTTGCGAAGGTTAAAACAGCACCAACTTGACAAACTATCATTGTGGTTTTGATGCGTAGGTAAGAACGGTTCTTGCTCAGCCAGTAGCAGCCACGTAAAACTTGCAATAACAAAGTAGAGGACGTCTAACTTGTTTTTGCAGGGCATGTTGTGATGTGATATAGTCAAGACGTGATGAGATATAAGTTGTTGTATGAGATGATCATGGTTTGTTGAAGTTATCGGCAACAGGCAAAATCCTTATGGTTATCTCTCTATTGCATAAGGTGCAAGCACCAAATAATTGCTTTACTTTATCGCTACGCGATAGCAATAGTTGCAAGAGCAATTGTTGGCGAGACAACCATGTGACGACACATTGATATAGATCAAGATGATGGATATCATGGTGTCATGCCGGTGACGATGGAGATCATGACGATACTTTGGAGATGGAGATCAAAGGCACAAGATGATGATGGCCATATCATGTCATATGTTTTGATTGCATATGATGTTTATCTTTTATATATCTTATTTTGCTTAGTTCGACGGTAGCTTTATAAGATGATCTCTCACTAATTATCAAGGTACAAGTGTTCTCCCTGAGTATGCACCGTTGCGAAAGTTCTTCGTGCTGAGACACCACGTGATGATCGGGTGTGATAGGCTCTACGTTCAAATACAACGGGTGCAAAACAGTTGCACACGCGGAATACTCAGGTTAAACTTGACGAGCCTAGCATATAACAGATATGGCCTCGGAACACGGAGACCGAAAGGTCGAGCGTGAATCATATAGTAGATATGATCAACATAATGATGTTCACCATTGGAACTACTCCATCTCACGTGATGATCGGACATGGTTTAGTTGATATGGATCACGTAATCACTTAGAAGATTAGAGGGATGTCTGTCTAAGTGGGAGTTCTTAAGTAATATGATTAATTGAACTTTAATTTATCATGAACTTAGTCCTGGTAGTATTAGCATGTCTATGTTGTAGATCAATAGCTCGCGATGTTGCTCCCAGTTTATTGTGTTCCTAGAGAAAAATTATGTTGAAAAATGTTAGTAGCAATGATGCGGATTGGATCCGTGATCTGAGGATTATCCTCATTGCTGCATAGAATAATTATGTCTTCGATGCACCGCTAGGTGACAGACCTATTGCAGGAGTAGATGCAGACATTATGAACGTTTGGCTAGCTCAATATGATGACTACTTGATAGTTTAGTGCACCATGCTTAACGGCTTAGAATCGGGACTTCAAAGACGTTTTGAATGTCATGGACCATATGCAATGTTCCAGGAGTTGAAGTTAATATTTCAAGCAAATACCCAAGTTGAGAGATATGAAGTCTCCAACAAGTTCTATAGCTAAAAAGATGGAGGAGAATAGCTCAAGCAGTGAGCATGTACTCAGATTGTCTGGGTACTACAATCGCTTGAATCAAGTGGGAATTAATCTTCCAGATAAGATAGTGATTAACAGAATTCCCTAGTCACCATCACCAAGTTAGTAGAACTTCGTGATGAACTATGATATGCAAGGGATAGCGGAAACGATTCCCAAGCTCTTCGTAATGCTGAAATCAACGAAGGTAGAAATCAAGAAAAATATCAAGTGTTGATGGTAGACAAGACCACTAGTTTCAAGAAAAAGGGCAAAGGGAAGAAGGGGAAATTCAAGAAGAACGACAAGCAAGTTGCTGCTCAAGTGAAGAAGCCCAAGTCTGGTCCTAAGTCTGAGACTAAGTGCTTCTACTGCAAAGGGATTGGTCACTGGAAGCGGAACTGCCCCAAGTATTTGGCGGATAAGAAGGATGGCAAAGTGAACAAAGGTATATTTGATATACAGATTATTGATGTGTATTTTACTAGTGTTCGTAGCAACCCCTCGGTATTTGATACTGGTTTAGTTGCTAAGAGTAGTAACTCGAAACGGGAGTTGCAGAATGAACAGAGACTAGTTAAGGGTGAAGTGACGATGTGTGTTGGAAGTGGTTCCAAGATTGATATGATCATCATCGCACACTCCCTATACTTTCGGGATTAGTGTTGAACCTAAATAAGTGTTATTTGGTGTTTGCATTGATCATGAATATGATTTGATCATGTTTATTGCAATACGGTTATTCATTTAAGTAAGAGAATAAATTGTTGTTCTGTTTACATGAATAAAAGCTTATATGGTTACACACCCAATGAAAATGGTTCGTTGGATCTCGATCGTAGTGATACACATATTCATAATATTGAAACCAAAAGATGCAAAATTAATAATGATAGTGCAACTTATTTGTGGCACTGCCGTTTAGGTCATATTGGTGTAAAGCGCATGAAGAAACTCCATGCTGATGGACTTTTGGAATCACTTGATTATGAATCACTTGATGCTTGCGAACCATGCCTCATGGGCAAGATGACTAAGACTCTGTTCTCCGGAACAATGGAGCGAGCAACTGACTTATTGGAAATAATACATACTGATGTATGCGGTCCGATGAGTGTTAAGGCTCACGGCAAGTATCGTTATTTTCTGACCTTCACAGATGATTTGAGCAGATATGGGTATATCTACTTAATGAAACACAAGTCTGAAACAGTTGAAAAGTTCAAAGAATTTCAGAGTGAAGTGGAGAATCATTGTAACAAAAATAAAAGTTTCTACGATATGATCGCAGAAGTAAAATATTTGAGTTACGAGTTTGGCCTTCAGTTAAAACAATGTGAAATAGTTTCACTACTCACGCCACCTGGAACACCGCAGTGTAATGGTGTGTCCGAACATCGAAACCATACTCTATTAGATATGGTGCGATCTATGATGTCTCTTACCAATTTACCACTATCGTTTTGGGGTTATGCATTAGAGACAGCTACATTCACGTTAAATAGGGCACCATCTATATCCGTTGAGACGACACCGTATGAACTATGGTTTGGCAAGAAACCTAAGCTGTCATTTCTTAAAGTTTGAGGTTGCAATGCATATGTGAAAAAGTTTCAACCTGATAAGCTCAAACCCAAATCGGAGAAGTGTGTCTTCATAGGATACCCAAAAGAAAATGTTGGTTACACCTTCTATCACAGATCCGAAGGCAAGATATTCGATGCTGAGAATGGATCCTTTCTAGAGAAGGAGTTTCTCTCAAAAGAAGTGAGTGGGAGGAAAGTAGAACTTGATGAGGTAACTGTACCTGCTCCCTTATTGGAAAGTAGTTCATCACAGAAATCTGTTCCTGTGACTACTACACCAATTAGTGAGGAAGCTAATGATGATGATCATGTAACTTCAGATCAAGTTACTACCGAACCTTGTAGGTAAACCAGAGTGAGATCCACACCAGAGTGGTATGGTAATCCTACTCTGGAGGTCATGTTACTTGACCATGACGAACCTACGAACTATGAGGAAGCGATGATGAGCCCAGATTCTGCGAAATGGCTTGAGACCATGAAATCTAAGATGGGATCCATGTATGAGAACAAAGTGTGGACTTTGGTTGACTTGCTCGTTGATCGGCAAGCAATTAAGATTAAATGGATCTTCATGAGGAAGACGGACGCTGATAGTAGTGTTACTATCTACAAAGCTAGAATTGTCGCAAAAGGTTTTCGACAAGTTCAAGGTGTTGACTATGATGAGAGTTTCTCACTTGTATCTATGCTTAAGTCTATCCGAATCATGTTAGCAATTGCCACGTTTTATGAAATTTGGCAAATGGATAAACAAAACTACATTCCTTAATGGATTTATTAAAGAAGAGTTGTATATGATGCAACAAGAAAGTTTTGTCAATCCTAAAGGTGCTAACAAAATATGCAAGCTCCAGCGATCCATCTACGGACTGGTGCAAGCATCTCGGAGTTGGAATATACGCTTTGATAAGTTGATCAAAGCATATAGTTTTATACAGACTTGTGGTGAAGCCTGCATTTACAAGAAAGTGAGTGGGAGCACTACAACGTTTCTGATAAGTATATGTGAATGACATATTGTTGATCGGAGATAATGTAGAATTATTTTGCAAAGCATAAAGGAGTGTTTGAAAGGAGTTTTTAAAAGAAAGACCTCGGTGAAGCTGCTTACATATTGAGCATCAAGATCTATAGAGATAGATCAAGACGCTTGATAAGTTTTTTCAATGAGTACATACCTTGACAAGATTTTGAAGTAGTTCAAAATGGAACAATCAAAGAAAGAGTTCTTGTTTGTGTTACAACGTGTGAAACTGAGTAAGACTCAAAGCCCGACCACGGCAGAAGATACAAAGAGAATGGAAGTCATTCCCTCTGCCTTGGCCATAGGTTGGATAAAATATATCATGATGTGTACCAGATCTATTGTATACCCTACACTATTTTTGGCAAGGGGTACAATAGTGATCTAGGAGTAGATCACTGGACAGCGGTCACAATTATCCTTAGTGGAATAAGGATATGTTTCTCGATTATGGAGGTGACAAAAAGGTTTATCGTAAAGGGTTACGTCGATGCAAATTTTGACACTGATCCAGATGACTCTAAATCTTAATCTGGATACATATTGAAAGTGGGACCAATTAGCTAGAGTAGCTCCGTGCAGAGCATTGTTGACATAGAAATTTGCAAAATACTTACGGATCTGAATGTGGAAGACCCGCTGACTAAACTTCTCTCACAAGCAAAACATGATCACACCTTAGTACTCTTTGGGTGTTAATCACATAGCGATGTGAACTAGATTATTGACTCTAGTAAACCCTTTGGGTGTTGGTCACATGTCGATGTGAACTATGGGTGTTAATAACATGGTGATGTGAACTATTGGTATTAAATCACATGGCGATGTGAACTAGATTATTGACTCTAGTGCAAGTGGGAGACTGAAGGAAATATGCCCTAGAGGCAATAATAAATTTATTATTTATTTCCTTATATCATGATAAATGTTTATTATTCATGCTAGAATTGTATTAACCGGAAACATAATACATGTGTGAATACATAGACAAACAGTATGTCACTAGTATGCCTCTACTTCACTAGCTCGTTGATCAAAGATGGTTATGTTTCCTAACCATAGACATGAGTTGTCATTTGATTAATGGGATCACATCATTAGGAGAATGATGTGATTGACTTGACCCATTCCATTAGCTTAGCACTTGATCGTTTAGTTTGTTGCTATTGCTTTCTTCATGACTTATACATGTTCCTATGACTATGAGATTATGCAACTCCCGTTTACCAGAGGAACACTTTGTGTGCTACCAAATGTCACAACATAACTGGATGATTATAAAGGTGCTCTACAGGTGTCTCCAAAGGTACTTGTTGGGTTGGTGTATTTCGAGATTAGGATTTGTCACTCTGATTGTCGGAGAGGTATCTCTGGGCCCTCTCGGTAATGCACATCACTTAAGCCTTGCAAGCATTGCAACTAATGAGTTAGTTGCAGGATGATGTATTACAGAACAAGTAAAGAGACTTGCCGGTAACGAGATTGAACTAGGTATTGAGATACCGACGATCGAATCTCGGGCAAGTAACATACCGGTGACAAAGGGAACAACGTATGTAGTTATGCGGTCTGACCGATAAAGATCTTCGTAGAATATGTGGGAGCCAATATGAGCATCCAGGTTCCTCTATTGGTTATTGACCGGAGACGTGTCTCGGTCATGTCTACATAGTTCTCGAACCCGTAGGGTGTCCGCACGCTTAAAGTTCGATGACAGTTATATTATGAGTTTATGTGTTTTGATGTACCGAAGGAGTTCGGAGTCCCGGATAAGATCGGGGACATGATGAGGAGTCTCAAAATGGTCGAGACGTAAAGATCGATATATTGGACGACTATATTCGGACATCGGAAAGGTTCCGAGTGATTCGGGTATTTCCGGGAGTACCGGGGAGTTACGGGAATTCGTATTGGGCCTTAATGGGCCATACGGGAAAGGAGAGAAAGGCCTCAAAGGGTGGCCGCACCCCTCCCCATGGGCTGGTCTGAATTGGACTAGGGAGGGGGGCGCCCCCTTCCTTCCTTCTCCTTTTCCCTTCCCTTTCCTTCTCTACTACTCCTACTACTTGGAAGGGATCCTAGTTCTACTAGGAAAGGGGGAATCCTACTCCCTGTGGGAGTAGGACTCCCCTAGGGTGCGCCATAGAGAGGGATGGCCCCTCCCCTCCTCCACTCCTTTATATACGTGGCTAGGGGGCACCCCATAGACCCAACAATTGATCTCTTGATCTCTTAGCCATGTGTGGTGCCCCCTCCACCATAATCCACCTCGATCATATCGTAGCGGTGCTTAGGCGAAGCCCTGCATCGGTAGAACATCATCATCGTCACCATGCCGTCGTGCTGACGAAACTCTCCCTCAACACTCGGCTAGATCGGAGTTCGAGGGACGTCATCGAGTTGAAAGTGTGCAGAACTCGGAGGTGCCGTGTGTTCGGTACTTGATCGGTTGGATCGTGAAGACGTACGACTACATCAACCGCGGTGTGCTAATGCTTACGCTTTCGGTCTACGAGGGTACGTGGACAACACTCTCCCCTCTTGTTGCTATGCATCACCATGATCTTGCGTGTGCGTAGGAAATTTTTGAAATTACTACGTTCCCCAACAGACTTCATCTGAACTGCGCCGTGACATTGCCCGATACAGAGGCGCCGCACACCCCCTATGCTTCACTGACGAGGTAATGGAGCACGAGTTCCCAAAAGGGTTTAAACCCGTAAACATTGAATCATATGATGAACGACTGACCCTGCAGTATGGATCGAAGATTTCCTTCTCCATATCCACATGACCCACGGCGACGGTCTCCATGCCATCAAGTACCTCCCGCTAAAACTCAAGGGACCAGCACGACACTGGTTAAACAGCCTACCATAAAAGTCTATTGGTAGCTGGGAAGATTTGGAAGATGCCTTTAGAGACAACTTCCAAGGCACCTATGTGTCGGCTTCCAGATGCTGATGACCTTAGTCACATTGTCCAGCAACCCGAAGAGTCAACCCGGAAACTCTGGACCAGGTCCTTAATTAAAAAGAACCAAATTGTCGATTTTCTGGACGCCGAAGACCTCGCGGCCTTTAAACATAATGTCCGTGATGAGTGGCTTGCCCGACACCTCGGCCAAGAAAAGCCAAAGTCTATGGCAGCCCTCACCACACTCATGACCTGCTTTTGCGCGGGAGAAGACAGCTGGCTTGCTCATAGAAGCAACAGCACCAGCGACCCTGGCACCTCCGAAGCCAGAGACGGCAAGCCACGATGCAAAAAACACAAGCTTCAAAGCAATAACGACGATACCGAAGAAAAGGCAGTCAATGCCGGATGCAGTGGCTCTAAACCCGGTCAGCGGAAGAAGCCATTCAAAGGAAACAAGGAAGGTCCATCTAGTTTGGACGGAATACTCGATCGGCCCTGCCAGATTTATGGCACCCCTGACAAGCCTGCCAATCATACCAACGGAAATTCTTGGGTCTTCAAACAGGCCGGCAAGATAAATGCCGAACATAAGAGGAAAGGGCCGCCCAGCGAGGACGATGATGAAGAGCCTCGCCCACCGAACACAGGGGGACAGAAGAAATTTCCCCCGAGGTAAAAATGGTGAATATGATATATGCTACGCATATCCTCAAAAGGGAGCGCAAGCGCGCACTAAGGGACGTCTACGCCATAGAGCCAGTTGCCCCAAAATTCAACCCATGGTCATTGTCGGTGTCAAAACCGGCGGATCTCGGGTAGGGGGTCCCGAACTGTGCGTCTAGGTCGGATGGTAACAGGAGGCAAGGAACATGATGTTTTTACCCAGGTTCGGGCCCTCTTGATGGAGGTAAAACCCTACGTCCTGCTCGATTAATATTGATGATATGGGTAGTACAAGAGTAGATCTACCACGAGATCAAGGAGGCTAAACCCTAGAAGCTAGCCTATGGTATGATTGTTGTATGATGAAGTTGTCCTATGAACTAAAACCCTCCGGTTTATATAGACACCGGAGAGGGTTAGGGTTACACAAAGTCGGTTACAATGGTGGGAGATCCAAATATCCGCATCGCCAAGCTTGCCTTCCACGCCAAGGAAAGTCCCATCCGGACACGGGACAAAGTCTTCAATCTTGTATCTTCATAGTCCTGGAGTCCGGCTGAAGGTATAGTCCGGCTACCCGGACACCCCCCAATCCAGGACTCCCTCAGTAGCCCCCGAACCAGGCTTCAATGACGACGAGTCCAGCGCGCAGATTGTCTTCGGCATTGCAAGGCGGGTTCTTCTCCAAATTCCGTGTACCTGTTGAATAATGTCCGATTTTCGTAATGTAGCACACCTTGGCTTCCACGCCCAATAATGGTCGTCTTCCACGTGTCAAACGAATGCGAAAAGTCGGGGTGTTTTTACATTCACACCCCTAGCCGCATAAACGAGCCGCCTATTTAATGGGATGGGGATTCAGATCCAAACCACACCTTCTCCTCCCCGCGAGTAATCATCAGAGCGCCTCCAGCAAAGGTCCATTCCAACATGGCCAGCCGTCATAGCTCCTCCTCTCGCCCTTCCAGTCCTAAACCTAGAGACTGGGAGAGGTGCTCCATCCCGCACAGCGAGCTAGTGTCACTTCAGGCCAAGGGATTTCTCCCTCAGGCCTATATGGTCCCGGTCTGAGTCGGACTCGCCACCTATAATGGTGGAGAGCAAGCGGAGAGCACCCCCAATCCCTCCAAAGGGGAGCGGGTGTGCCTCGTCCCTTATCTAATAAGAGGACTTGGATTTCCAATTCATCCATTTCTCCGTGGGCTTCTGGAGTTCTACGGCCTCCAGCTGCACAATCTCACGCCCGCCTCTATATTGCATATCGCGGGCTTCGTCGCCCTTTGCGAGCTATTCTTGGGTGTTGAGGATCATTTCGCGCTGTGGAAGAGGTTATTCTGCTCGGTGCCCCGCTCTTAAGAGGGGTCTATATATCAAGTGGGCGGAGCCGAAGTGTGGCGTATCGCCGGGACCGGATATCTATCCGGAACCCCAAAGAAGGCGCCCGAGGACTGGCCTTTGGAATGGTTTTATATAGATGATGTCCCGCTGCCGGATCCTATCCGGGTCGGTCTCCCCGAATTCAACAGTGCTCCCTTAAAGAAACGCCTAAGCTGGCGTCCGCGGAGCTCTCAGAGAGAAGGCGACAGGGACGTCCTTCACCTGATGGGTCGGATAAGACTATTGGCTCATTCCGGACTAACCATGATTGGAGTCATGGCCGCATGCATTATGCGGGGGGTGCAGCCGCTTCAATATAGAGGCCACCCCATGTGGGATTTTAACGGGGAGGATGACGCCACCCGTTACGGTCGTAAGGGGCCAGCCTCAGCTGCCGCTCTAGTAAAGATCTTATCCTCTTTGTACAAGGGAGAAGAGGAGGAATTCCTCCGCGTCAACCCGCAGGGCGGATTTACTATGTACAATCCTCCGAGTTGGGTAAGTGGACAATTGTACTTGCCCATCCATTTTATATTCCCATGATTAAATACCTAGTCTAACGATTTCAACGCAGGAACTGCGTCAGGAAGTAAAGGATATAAACAGCCGTCCCCCACAGCCCGAGGATCCAGAACGGTCCCTCGATCCAGACTCCGAGGAGGATCTGGACATATCGGTGGAGCTGATTGACGGGGTGTTTCATCAGCTAAGCAAGGACAATACCTTGGTGGCCATTACGGCTGATTACCTAGGGTTAATCCCGGCCTCCCAGGTAACAAAGAGCGGAGTCTCATCGCCTTGAGAAGGAATCCATTCTCACGCATTTCAGTTTTCCTGACAATGACCGTGTTTTGCAGGGGAGGTTTCCGAGGAGGGAGGCCGAACCTACGGCGGCTAGCCAACGAGGGGCCGCAGGGCCCCGTGGGGTAAAAAGGAATGTAGTCCGGACTGAGATGCCGGTGCAAAGGTACAACACACCCTCTTTTTCCCTGGTGTTATTCCTTCAGGGCATATTAACGTTCATGCTATCTTCAGGACGAAGAGACCTCGCCGGACTATATCCAGAGGGGTTGCCAATTGCGCATCCACCAGCCAGGCTCCAACGCCTGGCCCGGAAGCGGAAGCGAACACAAGGCGTGCATCGGACGCTCCTCCGACAGAGGATGCGGACAGGCTGTCTGCCACCAATTCCAAGGTGGAGAGTGCCATGAACCACAGGCGTCGCCGGAAAGTTCTTCGCAACGCTTGTTTCTCCCAAGAGGCATTAGATGCCTTCAATTCGGGAGATGTGTACCTCCGTGCCGCTCAAAATGGTTTAGCCAGAGCCATGGAGCAATATGTAAAAGACATACAGGTAAGAAAATTTTGGTAAATATATATATACCAGTAGCCCCCGAGACTTGAAACAGTTAGAGTAACTGAGTTAAGGATCATTTGTTATGCAGGTTCTTACAGAGAAGAATACCGTACTATCCCAGGAGCTGGAAGAGTGCAAAGCCCAACTGGAGGCCGCACTAGCCGCAACAGGGGAGCCCAAAGACACCCCCTCTGGTAAGATACACTTCGAAAGATTAGTGTCTTGCAAAGTGCGGCGTGGGTGTAAATCTGACAAATCATATTGCAGATGGCACCGGACTCGATCCGGAGAGGCAACAACTCTTACGCCGGCTAAAGGCCGGTGAGAGTATGATGACAAGGGTGAGGCGGGAGAAGAATGATCTTCAGGATGCCAACACCAAGCTGGACGTTGAACTTAAGGATGTTTGTGGCCAGCTGTCGGACTCCACTAAGGAGAATCAGCGGCTTCGACGCGGCATATTTAGTAAGTGCTTAAGCGAATCTTTGAAAGAAAAGTGTTCGGCAAGGAAGTCAACTAACAGAGTAATATCTGTAGGTATGCTAACGGGTCGTCCTGCAGAGGAGATGCCCGGTTCTACGGGTGACCTTCTTCCCGAGCTCTTGCAACTGCACGAGCAAGTTCGGCAGGCGATGCGAGGCGTTGCCCAAGCCTTATGGCCTTCCCACTCTATGCCCGAGGGCCTTGGAGAGCTTTCGGAGAAGCTTAAGGGAGCTCGGCGGCACTTCCGGTTGTGGAAGATATCGGCCTGCCGACAAGGCGCTAGGGAGCCTGGGCCATGGTGAAGACGCGGTACACGAAGTCTGACCCAAACCACATGGCCGAGGTCGGACCTGTGGGGCCTGACGGGAATCCCTGTAAGCTTAGTGTATGGCCAAGTAGAATTGGCCGCAAAGTACTCCCAGTAGGACTGTAAGTTAGATAGCCTATTAGATGGTATTGAAGAGGAATACAATCAGTCAGAGTGACTATGTAATTTTTAATTGACATGTGTAATGCCTTCTAGCCGGATTGTAGATCATTTGTCGTTGCCGACCTTTTCGCTTCAACCTCAGGACCTGACGATCCGGAGTGTGTCCGAATACCCTACCGGTTATGTAAGAACCAGGGTATGCATGGAGACCAGGCGTAGGGGTCATTAGTGCTTTATCAGACAAGTGCCCAACTAGTTATGTTATATTACATGGTTAGTAAGAAACATCTTGCAGAGAGAATAGTTCCGTTAGGGGTTCCTTTCTCTCGGAGGCATGCCCTAAAGTGCATGTCCGGACTGCAAACGCAGGAAAATCATCTGGGGGCATATATAAATAAGTAAAAAAGGTCATCTTTTAGTTCACCGACCGAATATTCCCTTAAGAACACTAGCTTTCGGCTTCACCCAGTCTGAGGTACACATCCGGCTGATCCGGCAGTAACAATCGCAGAGGTGCTCCCTTTACCACCTAGCCGAACAATCGGGAACATAGGGGTAAGCATAGGAGCCATGCCACCCAGCTTGGCCAAAACTTAAGTCATATCGATGCATATAATGGTGAAGAAAAGGTACATGCAGAAGTTTGACACATGTGGTGGGCGTGAGGCCCGTATAAATAAGCTTCTGTTAAAGAAGCCCGCAGGTTTAGTGAGCGCGAGTAGCACGTCACTTGAGGAGCCTTTAAGGGCTATAAAAGAAAAAAAGGGGAAGGAGAGAAATGTAAGACAGAAAATGTAAAAAATGGACAGAGGAAGGAGACAAACACAGAGTCCGGCGCTAGGCATAGAATCTTCGGAGACGGGCTGCATTCCATGGGTTCGGCTCGAGTCGGTTATCCGACGCATCTCGCAGGCGGTATGCTCCACCAGTCAGGACTTGGTCGATTATGAAGGGACCTTCCCACTTGGGCTTCAGCTTGTCCTTTTTCTTGTCCGGCAGGTGTAGAACTAATTCGCCAACGTTGTAGTTTTTGGCCCGCACTTCTCTGCTTTGATATCTTCGAGTCTGCTGTTGATAGAATGCGGAACGGGCTTTTGCCACGTCGCGCTCCTCCTCTAAGGCGTCCAAACTGTCCTGCCGATTGAGCTCGGCTTCCCTTTCTTCGTACATGCGCACTCGAGGTGAGTCATGAATTATGTCGTAGGGCAAGACTGCCTCTGCGCCGTACACCATAAAAAATGGTGTGTATCCGGTGGTGCGATTTGGCGTGGTCCGCAGCCCCCAGAGTACGGAGTCGAGCTCCTCTACCCAGTGCGTGTTAGATTCCTTGAGGGAACGCACTAATCTGGGGTTGATGCCGCTCATGATGAGGCCATTTGCACATTCGACCTGACCGTTAGTTTGTGGGTGATAGACGGAAGCATAATCGAGCTTGATGCCCATGTTTTTGCACTAGAGTTTTACCTCATCGGCCGTAAAGTTCGTGCCGTTATCGGTGATGATGCTGTGGGGGACGCCATAATGGTGTACGAACCCGGATATAAAGTCTATCACAGGTTCGGATTTGGCCGTCTTAACAGGCTTAGCTTCTATCCATTTGGTGAACTTATCCACCATGACCAGTAAGTACTTTTTCTTTTGGGTTCCGCCTTTAAGGGGTCCCACCGTGTCAAGCCCCCAGACCGCGAAAGGCCAAGTGATGCGGATAGTTTGGAGGGCGGTGGGTGGCACATGGCTTTGGTTTGCAAAAAGCTGGCAATCGTCGCATCGTTGGACCAAGTCCTGAGCGTCCGCCCGGGCCGTCGGCCAATAAAAGCCTGTACGGAAAGCCTTGCTTACAAGGGACCTGGCTGCGGCGTGATGGCCACCGAGTCCGGCATGAATTTCAGTCAGCAGGTTCCGCCCTTCCTCTTCGGAGATGCACCTTTGAAGGACTCCAGTAGTGCTTTTCTTATAAAGTTCTCCCTCATGGACTTTATAGGCTTTAGATCGCCGCACTATACAGCGTGCCTCGTTTTGGTCCTCTCGGAGTTCCTGCCTAGTAAGGTAGGCTAGGAATGGTTCTGTCCACGGGGCAATAACGGCCATTAGTACGTGGGCTGAGGTTGTGATTTCATTGGCAGAGCCTCCGATTATGTCAGATTGTTCGGCGTCGGACAGTGCGGTTGGGTCAGGGCTAATATTGCCATGTTCCCCTTCCCATACTACGGATGGCTTGAACAGCCTTTCCAGGAAGATGTTGGGGGGGGGACCGCATCGTGTTTTGCGCCGATGCATGCGAGGACGTCTGCCGCCTAATTGTTTTCTCGTGCTATATGGTGAAATTCGAGCCCCTCAAACCGAGCTGACATTTTGAGGACGGCGTTGCGGTAAGCTGCCATTTTTGGATCCTTGGCATTGAAGTCTCCATTTATTTGGGATATCGCGAGGTTCGAATCCCCGCGCACCTATAGGCGTTGAATGCCCATGGATACTGCCATCCGGAGACCATGTAAAAGGGCCTCATATTCGGCTGCATTGTTGGAGTCCGTGTACATAATTTGGAGTACATATTGAACTGTGTCTCCTGTGGAGGACGTCAAAACGACGCCGGCCCCTAGTCCGGCCAACATTTTGGAACCGTCGAAGTGCATGATCCAGTTTGAATATGTGCCGTACTCTTTAGGGAGTTCGGCTTCCGTCCATTCTGCGACGAAGTCGGCCAAAACTTGCTACTTGATAGCTCGCCGTGGCCTATAAGTTATGTCGAACGGGAGGAGCTCGATGGCCCATTTTGCAATCCGGCCCGTTGCGTCATGGTTGTTTATAATATCGTTGAGTGGTACTTTCGATGCTACTGTGATTGAACACTCTTGAAAGTAGTGTCGTAGCTTTCGGGATGCCATGAATACCGCATATGCAATTTTTTGATGATGTGGGTACCGTGATTTGCATGGGGTGAGGACCATGGACACATAGTAAACCGGCTTTTGAAGGGGGAATTTGTGTCCATCCGTTTCCCGCTCGACGACGAGTACTGCGCTGACAACTTGATGGGTTGCTGCAATGTACAATAGCATTGGTTCGCCGATGTTTGGCGCGGCCAGGACAGGGTTTGTGGCCAATATGGCTTTTATTTCCTCGAGTCCGACCGTGGCGGCATCCGTCCACTCGAAGTGTTCGGTGCGCCGAAGGAGGCGGTAGAGGGGTAGCGCCTTTTCTCCCAAACGGGAGATAAAGCGGCTTAGAGCCGCCACGCATCCGGTTAATTTTTGTATTTGTTTGAGGTCCTTTGGGATATCCAATTGTGACAAAGCTCGGATCTTGGCTGGATTTGCTTCAATTCCTCTACCGGATACAATGAAGCCCAAGAGCTTTCTGGCTGGAACATCGAAAACGCATTTTTCCGGATTTAGCTTGATGGCATATGCTCAGAGGTTGTCAAATGTAAGCCTCAAGTCGTCTACTAGAGATTCGACATGTCTTGTTTTTACGACCACATCATCCACGTATGCCTCTACTATTTTGCCGATCTGGTTTGCCAGACATGTCTGAATCATGCGCTGATATGTTGCGCCCGCGTTTTTGAGCCCGAAAGGCATTCTGTTGAAGCAGAATGGGCTGTATGGGGTGATGAATGCCGTTGCGGCTTGGTCTGACTCGGCCATCTAGATTTGATGGTAACCGGAGTATGCGTCGAGGAAGCACAACGAATCATGTCCTGAAGTGGCGTCGACAATTTGATCGATGCGGGGGAGGGGAAGGGATCCTTTGGGCAAGCCTTGTTAAGGTCTTTGAAGTAAACGCATAGGCGCCAGGATTTGTCCTTCTTTGGTACCATCACCAAGTTTGCTAGCCAGTCCGAATGTTTTATGTCTCTGATGAATCCGGTCTCCAATATTTTGGCTAGCTCCTCTCCCATTGCCTGTCTCTTGGGCTCAGAGAAATGCTGAAGGGCTTGTTTGACAGGTTTGAATCCTTTTAGGATATTTAAGCTGTGTTCGGCCAGCCTGCGTGGGATTCCTGGCATGTCTGAAGGGTGCCAGGAAAAAATGTCCCAGTTCTCCCGTAGGAAATCTCGCAGTGCGGCGTCTACATCAGGGTTTAATCGTGCCCCGATGGAAGCTGTTTTATTGGGGTCCGTTGGATGGACCTGGAATTTGACTATTTCATCCGCTGGTTTAAAGGAGGTGGACTTGGATCTTTTGTCGAGTATCACATTGTCCCTGTTTACCGTGGAGCGCAGCGTAGTCAGTTCCTCAGCCGCTAGGGCTTCAGACAGTGCCTCAAGGGCCAATGCGGCTGTCTTGTTTTTGGCGTGGAGTGCTATGTCTGGATCACTAGAGAGAGTGATGATTCCGTTCGGCCCGGGCATCTTGAGCTTCATGTACCCGTAATGGGGTATTGCTTGGAAGATTTTAAACGCTTCCCGCCCCAGCAAAGCGTGGTGTCCGCTACTGAACGGGGCCACTTGGAATGTGACCTCTTCGGACCTATAATTATCCGGCGTGCCGAACACCACATCTAGTGTGATTTTTCCTGTACAACACGCTTCCTGACTGGGGATTATTCCTCTAAAGGTTGTGCTGCTTCGCTCAATGCGGTTCCAGTCTATTTCCATTTTTTGAAGGGTTTCCTCATAAATGAGGTTCAATCTGCTGCCTCCGTCCATGAGTACCTTGGTGAGGCGAAAGCCGTCCACTATAAGACTGAGTACCAATGCGGCTGGTGCTCGAGCTGTTCGGAATTTAGGTTCATCATTGGCATTAAAAGTAATAGCCGTGTCACTCCATGGGTTTATTGTTGCTACTTGATAGACTTCGGCGAGGCTGCGGAGTGTTCTTTTTTGCATATTATGTGATGCGAAAGTCTCGAAGACTGTTAAGACTGTACTGGAGTCCCTGAGGTGGCTTTCTGCTGCCTCCGGAATTAGGAGATCTTCGCCCCTTTTGGCCACCTGCCAGAGTATCCAACATGCTCTAAGGCTATGAGTTGGTGTGGCGTCCTCTGTACTATGAATTTTACATGGTCCATTAAGCCATCCCTCCAGTACGGTTCCATACCCTGTAGAGGGTTTTGGTTTTTTGGTTTTTAACCCGGGTGTCTGATGATAATGCACCCTTTTATTTCGGACGAGGTTTCTATTCAGGGCCGGATTGTCCCAAAATTTAGTTTCGGTTTTCCGGGCGCTTTCCATCGCATAGTACTTTTGTACTATGGTTGCCAAGTCAGCGAAGCATGTAAGATCATGACGACCTGTGGCGTTGAGGATTCCCTTGTCCGTGCAATTATTGCAGAAGATTGAGATTGCGTCTTCTTCGCGGCAGTCCTTTATCTTGTTCATAACCAGGAGGAACCTTGCCCAGTAATGATGTACTGTTTCTTCGGGCTTTTGCCTAATTTGGGATAGATCGCTTATGTTCGGGTGGGTGGGTGGAATTAAATCTGGAACTTCACCCAATCTAAGACTCAGAGGCAAAGGAGTTTCCGAACTCTGAAGTTTGGATTCTTGGATGTTGTCCAGTGAATCTAGCCCGTTGCCCGATTCTAAGTTCAGGTCTTGAGTTACATCCTCCCCTCCATGGGTATCCGGCTTGGAGGGATCGGGAATCCGGACGTAGCTAGTCCTTAAGATAGATGAAGAGTCATCGCACTGTGCCTCTACCACGGCAACGTGATGGGTGACTTGGGGAGAATTAATTTCTCTTAGATCGGGTTTAAGCCCAACCTGGTCATAATCCGTAGTGACCCCCAAGGCGGCGATGCGATCCAAGAGCTCGTTTACGGAAGAGAGCTCCATTGGATCTAATTGCTCGACGAGTTCCGAGCTGACGTGAAGATTGCTTTTGATGACCCGAGAGGTCACCGTCGGCGCAACGGCCGAACAGGCGGTCATGAGAAAACCGCCTAGCTGGAGAGTTTGGCCGACAGCCAAGGCTCCCTTAGTAACGGCGTCGTCTTTAAAGACGGGAAGAGGCATCCTTCCTGATTGCGACGGCACAGAGGAACTCTCAATGAAAGCACCAATGTCGGTGTCAAAACTGGCAGATCTCGGGTAGGGGGTCCCGAACTATGCGTCTACGTCGGATGGTAACAGGAGGCAAGGAACATGATGTTTTTACCCAGGTTCGGGCCCTCTTGATGGAGGTAAAACCCTACGTCCTGCTCGATTAATATTGATGATATGGGTAGTACAAGAGTAGATCTACCACGAGATCAAGGAGGCTAAACCCTAGAAGCTAGCCTATGGTATGATTGTTGTATGATGAAGTTGTCCTACGGACTAAAACCCTCCGGTTTATATAGACACCGGAGAGGGTTAGGGTTACACAAAGTCGGTTACAATGGTGGGAGATCCAAATATCCGCATCGCCAAGCTTGCCTTCCACGCCAAGGAAAGTCCCATCCAGACACGGGACGAAGTCTTCAATCTTGTATCTTCATAGTCCCGGAGTCCGGCTACCCGGACACCCCCCAATCCAGGACTCCCTCAGTCATCTTGTCTGATCACTTCCGATTGCAGGGACCACCTGACCAGTATCCGTCATGGAGGTTCAACAGCATTGGTCCTCGACCCAATTATCGATGGATTCCATCTCACACACGTCCTCATGGACGGTGGTAGCATCCTTAATCTTCTTTATCAGGACACTGTCCACAAGATGGGTATCGATTCATCAAGAATCAAGCTCACTAAAACTACCTTTAAAGGAGTAATACCCGGCGTAGAGGCCTGTTGCACAGGGTCCATAACACCGGAGGTAGTCTTCTGTTCGCCGGACAATTTCCGTAGCGAAGACTTGATCTTCGATATCACCCCTTTCTGCAGTGGCTATCATTCACTGCTCAGGAGAACCGCTGTAAGTGCATCTACTGCCACCCCTAGTTGGTTTTGGAGTATTAACGACAAACCTAGTTGAGGGACTAATGTGTTTGTGAGAATTGCAGGATAACACAGGTAGAAGTCCCTCATTGATTCGGTTTTCCTACCAGAGATGACCCCTAAAAATGTATGAATACATTGAAGTCAAAGGTGGTATGTGAAGATATTCACATTGAATACTATGACAAGAGAAGACATCGCATGAAGACTATGGAGCTCGAAGACTTAGATCTTTCGTAGTTCTTTTTCTTCTTTGTTAAGTCATAGGAACCACCGTACTGTTAAGTGGGGTCCAAGAAAACCAGTCAGAATGATTGAAGTGATGCTTAACCAAAATCCTATGTCTTCGAGTGAAGACTATGAGAGCGAATCTTGTCCGGAGTTGGACAAGTCAGCTTTGCTTGTAGCCCAAGTAAAGTTGTCGTGTGTGTTTGAAATCTGACCGTTGGAACACGTGTCAGTTCCTTAGTGACCTAGGGTCATTTCGAACAAATCAGATCAAGTTGCCTAGTGGCTATAAATAGCGCACCCCCTACAACCATAAATGGTTGGCTGCTCAGAGTTAAAGTACGGCTGTTGTCGTTTGATAGCAACCCACCTCGAAGCCTTTGAGAGAAAATTCCTTGCGAGGATAAAGTCCTAACCACCCAGAGCCAAAGAGTGTTAGGCATCACTTAATTCATTCTGTCTATGTGATCTGAAGACTTATTACACTTGAGGACTGTGAATCCTCTAGCCGGTTAGGCATTGCGTTCTGAGCATCCAAGAGTCATTGTGGATCGCCGGTGAACGAAGTCTGTGAAGGTTTGGGAGTCTACCTTGAAGACTTACCAGAGTGATTGGTCGAGGTCTACGTGACCTTAGCTCAAGGGGAATACGGTGAGGACTAAGGGTTCTGAGCTGCGTGTTCAGGACTGGGTGTCCAGGACTGTGTGTCCTCATGTTTAAATACCTAGCCACCCTAACCAGATGTACAGTTGTCACAGCAACTGGAACTGGTCCAACAAATCATTTTCTTCAACGAGTCACTGGTTTCATCCTTCCCTTCCCTTTACTTACTGTTGGTCCTTGTGAAGCCATTGCATGATTGCATTATCTTTTGTCTTCACTGAGTGACTGCTTGTTCTGATTGGCTTCACAATATCTTCCTACCTGATCCTTACTACCTAGCTGCTATTAGTCATTGTGCTTTCACTTTGTTGATTACCTGACTAAGGTTTGCCTAGTGTAGTCTACCTTCCGCTGCATGGTAATAGGTTTACTTCTATTGTTTGTCTTTGAAACTTCCATGTTTCGAAGACTTTCTTAAAAATCGCCTATTCACCCCCCTCTAGTCGATCACTAGCACTTTCAATTTGTATCAGAGCAAGGTACTCCCTTGTTCTATGTGATTCGGTTTAACCACCTGGAGTTTTAGCTATGTCGACTGCAGGGATAATTAAAGTCTCTCCTGCATGCCCCGTCTTCGATGGAACTGAATATCCCTACTGGAAGAATAAGATGCGCATGCATCTTGAAGCCATTGATGTCAACCTATGGTATGTCGTCAAGAAAGGCATTCCCAAGGCTGGAGAAGGTGTCACTGCTGCTGATGTCAAGAAGTTCGTTCAACTGGATTCTACTGCCAAGAATATCATCTGTGGTCATCTGACCAAAGGACAGTATGACCGTGTGAGTGCGTTGGAGACTTCCAAGCTAGTCTGGGACTGGCTCTCCAAGGTCAACGAAGGCGTCTCCACCCAGAGAGATCAGAGAATCAGTGTCCTTCGCAACCTCTTCAACCGCTTCAAGAGAAATGACAATGAGAATGTCCAGCTCATGTTTGATCGACTCACTGACATCACAAATGAGCTTCAAGCCCTTGGCGTGTCAGGACCCCGATTCCAAGTCACATCGATCTAGCCGGTAACACCTCATATCACTTTGCGGCCTCACGCACGGTATTCCCACGGGTGTCGCCTTACCATGGCCCGGGACCGTTTGCGCCTTTTGGCTCACGTATATGATAATGTCGCTAGCATCCATATGACAGAGAACCCGGGCCGACATGGATAGTCGTGAACCCAAAGTGGCACTAACCTATGGGGACAGGCATACATGAATCACATCGAGCATGTCGGTCAGCAGCGTGTGAATCCGGGCTATAGCGCTGGGCTAACAGGACTCCGGATGTCACCGCGTGACATTTCCCCGAAGGGACAGACACAAGAACGAAGTGAAACACATGCCGGCCAGTCAAGTGATCTGAGCAGTAGTGCTGGGCTAGCAGGACTCCGGTGAACCGGGCTGTAGCGGACTACTATGGCTCAAGGAAGCACTGGACTACATTTCCCCATAAGAGAGGCTGCCAAGGATAAACAACTAGATTGTCGGATCCCACACATACCAAGCATTTCAATCATACACACAATATGCTCGATATGTGTAAATACAACATGGCATCACAACATAACTCTATGACTCAAAGTATTTATTCATTAGGCTCCGAGGAGCGAGATATTACAAACATGGGTCTCATGACCCAACAATCATAGCATACAAGTCAAAGCACATGCGGAAGCTTAACATGTCTGAGAACAAACATCTACAAATGAAAAAGGCTAAGAAGCTTGACTATCTACCAGATCCTGCCGAGGGCACAAGATCGTAGCTGAGGTATCAAGCTAAACGTTGAAGTCCACGCGGAACTACTAGCGAGACTGACGTCTCTCTGCAAAACATAAAATAGGCAAACGTGAGTACAAATGTACCCAGCAAGACTTACATCAGAACTAGCTACATATGCATCAGTATCAACAAGGGGGGTGGTGGAGTTTAACTGCAGCAAGCCAGCTTTGACTCAGTGGCTAACCTGAACTATGACTGGAAGCAACTCTTTTGAGGTGGCGCACACGAGTCCACATATTCACCAATCAATACACCACTATGGATCTGCTCCCGTCTCCCTACGAGAAGGCCATCCATAGCACTCACACTTATCTTGCGAGTTTTAGAGTATCCAGTTTCACTTGTCTATGAACTGTTATAGGCAACCCAGAAGTCCTTTACCGCGGACACGGCTATTCTAATAGATGATGTTAACCCTGAAGGGGTGTACTTCTTCACACACGCTCTCACCACTTACCGCCGTTTACACGACATGTACTCGGCAACCTTCAAGCGGAAGCCCAACGAGGGTGTCGGCGACGACCTACCTAAACACTCAAGTCTCTAGTCCAGGTTTATCGCCTATCCAGGTTCCATCCGCAGGGAGTCCGGCTGAGGTTTCCACATACGGCCCCGAACGATGTGAACAGGGTTCCCGAGACACCAAACGGGCGCCCGGTACACCGTGCCACGGTGTATCTACCGCATCGTAGCCCACCCCTAGGGTCAGCGCTACACACGACTGCCAACACATATCCTATAAACACCAGAAACTAGTTGCAACTCTTGGACAGAGGACAAGGGTGATCAAGAAGCCGAGAGGGTCCATTGGTTTCGGGCCCAATGCGTGGTAGTAACTGTTTCATGGATCACAAACACAGAACTCAGTTCCTCAGGACGGCTCCAATGAGACAACCCACCATGTACTCCTACATGGCCTCTCACCGCTACCTTTACCAAATCGTGTTCACACATTTAGCTCTCAACAGTAGGACATGTTCACACACCTCCGATTCATTCCCGATGAATCAGACCTGACTCAACTCTAAGCAGTAGCGGGCATGACAAACAAACATGAATGAGTAGGCACATCAGGGCTCAAACAACTCCTACTCATGCTAGTGGGTTTCATCTATTTAATGTGGCAATGACAGGTCATGCAGAGGATAAGGGGTTCAACTACCACAACAAGTAACAGAGGAATCGTGTTGTCCTAATGCAGTAAAAGAGAGCAGGAGCGAGAGAGTGGGATTGTATCGGAATGAACAAGGGGGGTTTTTCTTGCCTGGCACTTCTGAAGATATCATTGGGTCTTCATCAGTGTCAACGATCACAGCGTCGGTACAACGTCTATCGAGAGGGGACAACCAGAGGCAAACACAGAAAGAACACAATCAATGCAATGCACAATATGATGCATGATCATGACATGTCAATATGCTGTGTTTTTAGCTAATGCAACTAGCAATAGGTTAAATGGGGTTGGTTTGAACCCTAAGTTCAAATTCAAGCTCCATATGTGATTTCTTAAATGCCATTTAATTGGATTGTCCTAAACAGCAACTTTAAGTTGTTCCAACATGCATGAAAATGCCAGATTCAGATTCTTTGGATTTTTCTGATAATTTTTCATATATAAATCTTTTCAATCTGAGTTATAGATTATTTTCTATGATTTTTCAAAGTTTTGGATATTTTCTAAAAATAAATAAATCATTTAGATTTATTTAAAATGCAGAAAAGGTTTTACTGCGTCAGCATGACGTAAGAGTGACGTCATCAGATCAACTGTGGCTGGCCAGGTCAAACCTGACCAGTGGGTCCTACTGGTCAGTGACACAGTGCTGGCTCGAGTCAATGACAGGTGGGACCGGTCAAAGGCCACATCAGCAAAGTCAACCTGACGTGTGGGCCCGGTGGTTTAGTCTAAGTTAAACAGGGAATAAATCCTAGGGTTAATTAGCACGTGGGGCCCATCCTTCAGTGGCACAGTGATTAGCTAATGGCGTCATTAGTGTTAACTAAGTGTGCCACGTCCGAGTCACCGGAGTTCAGCCGGGGGCGACCAAGACCATGGCGGCAACTCGCCGGAGTTGCTCGGGTTTCGCGTACAAGCCGCGGTTTGAGCCGCGGTTGGTCTCTACGGGTAGCTGGCATTGTAGCGCATCGCCTGGTGGCAGTAGCCGGGCCTGGGGTGGTCGGAAAAGACGCCGACGACGACATTGGCGGCTGCCGGAGCTCGGGCGAGCTCGGGGTCATCGCTAGGAGGCACAACAGGAGGTGCGGAGGGGTGCTGCGGGCTCCTGGGGACACAGCGAGTGCGGTGAAGTGCTCGGTTGCGAGCTTGCGCGGCTGCGGCCACGGCTACGCCATGGCCGGCGGCGAGATGCTCTCGGGCTCGAAGAGGGCGGTGACTACACGGAGCAAACGAGCAGGGGGGAAGTGGGGATCGAAGGAGAAGCTCACGGGGAGTGCAGCGGTGGTCTTGGGGAGCTCGGGGAAGCAACGGAGCAGACGCACGGTCGCCGGCGATCTCGGCGGACCGAGGTTGAAGAAGACGGCGATGGCGGTGCTGCGGTGCGTCCCGGCTTGCTTGACTTGGCGGAGAGGTCGGGGACGATGTGGCGGAGCGCCTGGACTGGTCGAGGAAGCGAGGGGGAGGCGGTGGACACGACAACGACGAGCGGCGGCGATGGCTCCGCTCGGCTTTGGGAGAGAGAGCGAGAGAGAGCGAGGCAGGGAGAGAGCGAGAGCGTCAAGGGGGTCTAGGGGGTAGCGTGGCATCACAGAGGGAGTCCAGGGCGACGAGGGGGCAGCCAGGTAGGCAGCTGCCGGCGTGGCACGCCGCGGCGCCGTGGCTGTCTTCTCCTCTGCCTTCTGGCAGGAGGAAGAAGACGCCCCTGCCCTCGGTGGGCCGGCCAGGTGGCTGGGCCTAGCACAGGGGAGGCCCAGGTTTGTTCCTTCTCTCTCTCTCTCTCTCTTTTATTTAGTTTCTGTTTTCTATTTTTCTGTAATTGTTTTGACTTAATTAAAATGCTAAGGCATTTTCTAAAACCCTGAAAATAAGTGTGTGCTCTGTATGGAATATTTCCAACAGCCCTCACTTAAGTTCAGAATTATTTGGAGATTTAATATATTATATAGCATTTAATTGTCCAAATGCAAATACATATGAATTAACTCCAAAATCCAGAAATGTCCTAGAAATGTGTGCATCATTTTTGGAAGAAGTTTTCACCCATTCCAAAATTGATGAACTTTTCTAAAAGCCATTTTGGGTAGATGGAAAAGATTTAATTTGACCCTTCACTTGCTGCTAGGGTTTATCAGTCCCCATTTCAAAATTAATAGAATTTAGACATGATGCATGGAGGCTAATGCAAAGGCAGGCAAGGCCTGAACTGGGGCTGTGACAGCTCACCCCCACTAAACAAGAATCTCGCCCCGAGATTCAGGTGTAGGGTAAGATGAAAGGGGAACACAAACTAACATAATCTTCACGATCCAGGTTGCACCTCTTAGGGTTGTTGATTCGTTGCATACGTTGACTTTGACATCCTTGCCTTTGAGATCTTCATCCACGCGATGACGAGAAGAAAAGAAACTCTCGAAGAATCGATCTTCTTGAAGATCGAGCAACCGACGATCAACTCACAGAACGAGACATAGCGACATCTGTCGAGATGAGACACAATACACACATCAAGAATGATGGAAATGAGCATATGACAAGGTTTAAGTAAGTAGCGGAATTCCCACACCTAGGAGGGTGGTGAACGGTGTCAACGTAGCGAGGGGTTGGGTTGCCATGATACCATAGCGAGACATCTTAAGGAAGGTGACTCGCAGAAATATTCCCTTAAGTGGCAAAAAGAATTACTTTTGATACAAAGATCATTGAAACTCTTTATACCAGCCTGAGGTAATCACAATCGATCGTTGGAAGGGGTTTGAAAGAATGGCATACTCCGACTAGGATGGATGATGTGGACTATCTTGTTGAAGACAATGCAATGGATGATTTTTGCTTATCATCGGAAATGGATGGAACCCATGGTAAGTACACTTTTGAAGATGATCCTGAACAACAACTACTGAGGTGCAAGCTGGGAACAAAATGCAAATGTTGGGATGATTCTGGTAACTGGGGAAGAGCTCAACAGTCGAGAGTGAGTCCACTGTTTGAAAAGTTTATAACCTAACCGAGGAAACCGGAGACAAATCCCAGTTAACGCCAACGGTAAAACCTGGTGCTTGCGCGTGCTCTCAAGAACTTGAGTATCTCCATATTCGTCAAGGTTTTACCAATATCCGTGTCAAGGATCCTGGCAACACAACATACCACCATGATGAATGGTGATGGATGATGCCGATGCAAAGGAAGATAAAACTTTCTTAGATTTCACCTTAGCGAGGCCAAGGAAACAAAATCTGGATAATCGACCGAGAGACATTTAGCACTCCGCTTCTAATGTTCTCCTTGATGTGCTAGGATAACTCATTTATTGATATGGTTTGGTATCTAGGACATCAAGTGAAAGGTCGGACTTCGGGAGCACAAGAATCCGTAAGGATTAACTACGGAGGTAAATCCTACGAAATCCTCATGGGAAGGTGGCCAACTTTCTTCAATCGAGATACTACAATAATAGGTCTTCCGGCTGGATGTGTTGGCCACGACATCCACTTTACCGGTTATCGAGAGACCAATATTATAGTTCTTGGAAAATGCTCCAACCATCGTATCTGCATGAGATTCAGATCTGGTTGGTGTCAGGATATTCCAGACTCATCGAGTCTAGAAAGGAAAATGAAGGTTTGCAACACAAATCGACGAGACGACGTTGCGAGATTCTCGGGGGAATGAACTACGGTAGTAAGCTCCAAAACATGAGCCGGTTCTGCTACAAGCATGTGAACACGTTGTCCTAGACAAGCATGGTCACCTGGTAGTCTTAAGATGAAACACTATCGAGTTCAGGGGGAACCATCAACAAGGATATCGAAGTCCTTGCGTAGGTCTAACTCTTAAGAAGAAACTTCTTCTCCTTGAACAAATCAATCAGTGGCTTGGTGTGCTAGGGATACATATAGAATGTAGATGATCAGTCTATCAGACCATAGAATACTTCGCACATGCATGACTGACTTGGGATGATTCCAGAGGAAGCAAAAACAAACTTTCTCGAATTCACGGCGGCAACTTACATCAGATGCACATGAATTAGAGGAAGTCACATCTTTCAACCGGACATATGCTTCATGATCGGGACATGAGGGCGATGCTTATAAAGTTTCCAACACTAGTGTAATGTTCAACGTGAATCATGGGGGAGACAAAATGCTGCTGATGGGCTTAATAGCAACTCATCGGAATCTCCATATCACTGGACTTCCACCACTATGTGAACAATGTGATAGTATTGGTCAGACCAAAGATATAATGGTGTATGCTCGTGGGACAACCGCAAGTAAGACAACATTACGAACATCGTTGGTTCTGATTTGATTTGACGATAGCCCACACTCAAATCAAGGTTTGGACAAGATAATAGATTCAACAGCTGATCACGGGGATCAGTCGATGAAGATATCATCTTTCTTCAACACACACACACACAAGGATATCCCTTAGTGATGAGCTAAATCGGACAAGTTTTCATCTTCCAACTCTCCAAGTTGTTGTTTAGCTTAACCAACTAGCTCAGGGTATCCAACATAGATTCTTGGAGAACGGGTGGTTTGGAGGAAAACCAACATGATCACGAACTCAACATAGCGGTCAGGTGACAACCAGGTAATACTTCCGAGAAGATAATCAGAACATCACGAACCACTGATATGATACTAAGCTCGAGATCAATCTTGCTTTTTAGAGCAAGACGATATGATCAATAGAGCAAGGGTTTGGCAAAATCCTAACTCGTTGATCGAAGAGTGCACCAGGAAATAAGGACTAGGTAGCACGATCAATCTTAGGATGGTGATTTAATTACCAGCACACTAAGAAGAGTATTGTCCATTAACTACCAAGCAATGGAGTTGCTAGGAATATTGCTTTCACACATCACGGTTCACTTGTCGGCATTCCGGTTATAATAACACGGAACTGAGGAATGAACAATGATGGCAAGAAGCATTACTGCGTCAAGATTCATAAGAGGTGGTGCAATTCTCATGACAGTCCTGACATAAAAGGGGTAATACTCCAAGGTAGAACAGAACAGATGCTGGATTGGCATTCTGATCTGCGGAATACAACTGCTTTGACCCAATCCCAGATATGGATGAGGTACTGGAGTTTGTTTCTCCTAGTCATTCTAAAATAGAATGGCTCGACGGACCACGAGAAAAATAAGCATCGATAACACGAATGCACAACTAAAGAGGGACAACTCAAAGGAACATATAACTTTCTGAGTTGTGGATGCATAGATTAGTATGTCGAATGAGTTCAACATATTTCTTCCGGATAACCCATGCAGAAAGGTAGGGTTGGCAGAGTCACAACATAGAATGGAGAACTCATCAGGATCACTCTGTCGTGACCTTTTGGTTGAAAAGAACTCCTGCCAAGAATGGCTCATGATAATTGGAAGAAGGAAATACCACAGACCTCGAGGACTATCGCAAGGTTACTAATATCCTAAAGGAACTAGCAACACTATCAACAAGAGGTAAAGTAGAGTGGATCTCGGGTTCTAGAACCCATGAATAGAATACCTACCACTACATGGCATCACGGGATGCTTTTGAGAATAATGGCCAGAATAACACACTGGGAATACAAAACATGGCTAGATCACTCGGTGACTCCCTAAAACACCTAGGGTCATAGTAATAGCTCCAACATATATGTCGAGGCAACAGAGTACCTCAACTGACCGGTTAGTGTGGTTAATCTGGCCCAAATGGACATCAGGAACAGGAGGAAGGGGTTTGCAAATGCATCAGACTATTTAGAAACCTGGAATGACTCGAACAGCATAACAGCTGTAAATGCTCAAAAAGATTTGAGACAACCTGCAAAAATGGTGGCATAGCCACTCAACAACAATATCAAGCTTCCGAGATCAACTGACAACATACGGAGGTAGTAGGAACGAAACTGAGGCTTGAAACTATCAATTCTATAAGTCTATGGATTAGTAACACGTCATCCTGATAGATAGATGAGAAGGCCTAGTTCTTAATCCCCGTAGAAGAGAAGTGGATGACTCAGATCAGAAGGGCATAAGATATAAGGAGTAAAAAGAGCCTTACGTTCCCTTCCACAATCAATTCTCTTACATAACTAAAGCATTTCTAGACACGACTTCGACCAGCTTGGCTTGGTAATCCTACAGGCAGTCAGGCTCTAATACCAACGCTATCAGGACCCCGATTCCAAGTCACATCGATCTAGCCGGTAACACCTCATATCACTTTGCGGCCTCACGCACGGTATTCCCACGGGTGTCGCCTTACCATGGCCCGGGACCGTTTGCGCCTTTTGGCTCACGTATATGATAATGTCGCTAGCATCCATATGACAGAAAACCTGGGCCGACATGGCTAGTCGTGAACTCAAAGCGGCACTAACCTATGGGGACAGGCATACATGAATCACATCGAGCATGTCGGTCAGCAGCGTGTGAATCCGGGCTGTAGCGCTGGGCTAACAGGACTCCAGATGTCACCGCGTGACATTTCCCTGAAGGGACAGACACAGGAACAAAGTGAAACACATGCCGGCCGTCAAGTGATCTGAGCAGTAGTGCTGGGCTAGCAGGACTCCGGTGAACCAGGTTGTAGCGGACTACTATGGCTCAAGGAAGCACTGGACTACATTTCCCCATAAGAGAGGCTGCCAAGGATAAACAACTAGATTGTCGGATCCCACACATACCAAGCATTTCAATCATACACACAATATGCTCGATATGTGTAAATACAACATGGCATCACAACATAACTCTACGACTCAAAGTATTTATTCATTAGGCTCCGAGGAGCGAGATATTACAAACATGGGTCTCATGACCCAACAATCATAGCATACAAGTCAAAGCACATGCGGAAGCTTAACATGTCTGAGAACAGACATCTACAAATGAAAAAGGCTAAGAATCCTGACTATCTACCAGATCCTGCCGAGGGCACAAGATCGTAGCTGGGGTATCAAGCTAAACGTCGAAGTCCACGCGGAACTACTAGCGAGACTGGCGTCTCTCTACAAAACATAAAATAGGCAAACATGAGTACAAATGTACCCAGCAAGACTTACATCAGAACTAGCTACATATGCATTGGTATCAACAAGGGGGGGTGGTGGAGTTTAACTGCAGCAAGCCAGCTTTGACTCAGTGGCTAACCTGAACTACGACTGCAAGTAACTCTTTTGAGGTGGCGCACACGAGTCCACATATTCACCAATCAATACACCACTATGGATCCGCTCCCGTCTCCCTACGAGAAGGCCATCCATAGCACTCACACTTATCTTGCGAGTTTTAGAGTATCCACTTTCACTTGTCTATGAACTGTTATAGGAAACCCAGAAGTCCTTTACCGCGGACACGGCTATTCGAATAGATGATGTTAACCCTGCAGGGGTGTACTTCTTCACACACGCTCTCACCACTTACCGCCGTTTACACGACATGTACTCGGCAACCTTCAAGCGGAAGCCCAACGAGGGTGTCGGCCACGACCTACCTAAACACTCAGGTCTCTAGTCCAGGTTTATCGCCTATCCAGGTTCCATCCGCAGGGAGTCCAGCCGAGGTTTCCACATACGGCCCCGAACGATGTGAACAGGGTTCCCGAGACACCAAACGGGCGCCCGGTACACCGTGCCACGGTGTATCTACCGCATCGTAGCCCACCCCGAGGGTCAGCACTACACACGGCCGCCAACACATATCCTATAAACACCAGAAACTAGTTGCAACTCCTGGACAGAGGACAAGGGTGATCAAGAAGCCGAGAGGGTCCATTGGTTTCGGGCCCAATGCGTGGTAGTAACTGTTTCATGGATCACAAACACAGAACTCAGTTCCTAAGGACGGCTCCAATGAGACAACCCACCATGTACTCCTACATGGCCTCTCACCGCTAGCTTTACCAAATCGTGTTCACACATTTAGCTCTCAACAGTAGGACATGTTCACACACCTCCGATTCATTCCCGATGAATCAGACCTGACTCAACTCTAAGCAGTAGCGGGCATGACAAACAAACATGAATGAGTAGGCACATCAGGGCTCAAACAACTCCTACTCATGCTAGTGGGTTTCATCTATTTACTGTGGCAATGACAGGTCATGCAGAGGATAAGGGGTTCAACTACCGCAACAAGTAACAGAGGAATCATGTTGTCCTAATGCAGTAAAAGAGAGCAGGAGCAAGAGAGTGGGATTGTATCGGAATGAACAAGGGGTTTTTTCTTGCCTGGCACTTCTGAAGATATCATTGGGTCTTCATCAGTGTCAACGATCACAGCGTCGGTACAACGTCTATCGAGAGGGGACAACCACCGGCAAACACAGAAAGAACACAATCAATGCAATGCACAATATGATGCATGATCATGACATGTCAATATGCTGTGTTTTCAGCTAATGCAACTAGCAACAGGTTAAATGGGGTTGGTTTGAACCCTAAGTTCAAATTCAAGCTCCATATGTGATTTATTAAATGCCATTTAATTGCATTGTCCTAAATAGCAACTTTAAGTTGTTCCAACATGCATGAAAATGTCAGATTCAGATTCTTTGGATTTTTCTGATAATTTTTCATATATAAATCTTTTCAATCTGAGTTATAGATTATTTTCTATGATTTTTCAAAGTTTTGGATATTTTCTGAAAATAAATAAATCATTTAGATTTATTTAAAATGCAAAAAAAGGTTTTACTGCGTCAGCATGATGTAAGAGTGACATCATCAGATCAACTGTGGCTGGCCAGGTCAAACCTGACCAGTGGGGCCTACTGGTCAGTGACACAGTGCTGGCTCGAGTCAATGACAGGTGGGACCGGTCAAAGGCCACGTCAGCAAAGTCAACCTGATGTGTGGGCCCGGTGGTTTAGTCTAAGTTAAACAGGGAATAAATCCTGGGGTTAATTAGCACGTGGGGCCCATCCATCAGTGGCACAGTGATTAGCTAATGGCGTCATTAGTGTTAACTAAGTGTGCCACGTCGGAGTCACCGGAGTTCAGCCGGCGGCGACCAAAACCGTGGCGGCAACTCGCCGGAGTTGCTCGGGTTTCGCGTACAGGCCGCGGTTTGAGCCGCGGTTGGTCTCTATGGGTAGCTGGCGTTGCAGTGCGTCGCCTGGTTGCAGTAGCCGGGCCTGGGGTGGTCGGAAAAGACGCCGACGACGACGTAGGCGGCTGCCGGAGCTCGGGCGAGCTCGGGGTCATCGCTAGGAGGCACAACAGGAGGTGTGGAGGGGTGCTGCGGGCTCCTGGGGACACAGCGAGTGCGGTGAAGTGGTCGGTTGCGAGCTTGCGCGGGTGTGGCCACGGCTACGCCATGGCCGGCGGCGAGATGCTCTCGGGCTCGAAGAGGGCGGCGACTACACGGCGCAAACAAGCAGGGGGGAAGTGGGGATCGAAGGAGAAGCTCACGGGGAGTGCAGCGGTGGTCTTGGGGAGCTCGGGGAAGCAACGGAGCGGACGCACGGTCGCCGGCGATCTCGGTGGACCGAGGTTGAAGAAGACGGCGATGGCGGTGTTGCGGTGCGTCCCGGCTTGCTTGACTTGGCGGAGAGGTCGGGGACGATGTGGCGGAGCACCTGGACTGGTCGAGGAAGCGAGGGGGAGGCGGTGGACATGGCAACGACGAGCGGCGGCGATGGCTCCGCTCGGCTTTGGGAGAGAGAGCGAGAGAGAGCGAGGCAGGGAGAGAGCGAGAGCGTCAAGGGGGTCCAGGGGGTAGCGTGGCATCACAGAGGGGGTCCAGGGCGACGAGGGGGCAGCCAGGCAGGCAGCTGCCGGCGTGGCACGCCGCGGCGCCGTGGCTGTCTTCTCCTCTGCCTTCTGGCAGGAGGAAGAAGACGCCCCTGCCCTCGGTGGGCCGGCCAGGTGGCTGGGCTGCCAGGTGGCTGGGCCTAGCACAGGGGAGGCCCAGGTTTGTTCCGTCTCTCTCTCTCTCTTTTATTTAGTTTCTATTTTCTATTTTTCTGTAATTTTTTTGACTTAATTAAAATGCTAAGGCATTTTCTAGAACCCTGAAAATAATTGTGGGCTCTGTATGGAATATTTCCAACAGCCCTCACTTAAGTTCAGAATTATTTGGACATTTAATATATTATATAGCATTTAATTGTCCAAATGCAAATACGTATGAATTAACTCCAAAATCCAGAAATGTCCTAGAAATGTGTGCATCATTTTTGGAAGAAGTTTTCACCCATTCCAAAATTGATGAACTTTTCTAGAAGCCATTTTGGGTAGATGGAAAAGATTTAATTTGACCCTAGTTGTATTTCACTTGCTGCTAGGGTTTATCAGTCCCCATTTCAAAATTAATAGAATTTAGACAAGATGCATGGAGGCTAATGCAAAGGCAGGCAAGGCCTAAACTGGAGCTGTGACACGGCGCCACTGAGATCACCAAGCATGAAGTCGTCAAGACACTCCTGAGATCACTTGACAGTTCGTTTGACACCCTAGCCCTAATGATTCAAGAATGCCCTGATTTCAAGACACTCGATCCGTCTGACATACTTGAGAGGCTCAACACACACGAGTTTCAGCTTTCTGAGAAAAGAGACATTTACGGCCCTAGCTATGGGCGAACTCGTGCCTTGAAGGCAAAAGATGTCTCCTCATCCGAAGAAGAATCTGACAGCAGTTCTGATGATCCTGAAGACATTGGAAAGGAACTTGCTATGCTTGTGAAGAAGTTCCAAAAATTCACCAAGAAGAAAGGGTTCAGAAAGTCTTCACGATCAAGCTCAAGGAATGATGAAGCATCTGCTCATGACTACAAGAAGAGAACATGTCACAAGTGCAAGAAGCCTGGCCACTACATCTCTGAGTGTCCACAGTGGGACAATGAGAACAAGAAGAAGAAGAAGAAGAAGAAGAGCAAGGAGTATGACTCTGACGACAAGAAGAAGAAGAAATACTCAAAGTCTTCTTCCAAGTCTTCCTTAAAGTCTTCATCACACAAGAAGAGCTCATCTGGCAAGGCGCGTGCGTTTGTTGTCAAGGAAATGGATTCTGAGGAGGAGTCTGCTTCTGAGGAGGCGGAGGTGGAGTCTGAGGAGGAGTCCGATTCTGGCGTTGCGAGTGTGGCTACAGCATACGTTGCCAAGTCCATCTTCAACACTGAAGACAATGACTTCATCACCGACACCGATGCAAATGACAAGGACTACTCCGCTCCTTCCTACTGCTTCATGGCACGTGGTGCCAAGGTAAACACACGCACTACTCACTATCAAACATCCAGTGACGATGAATCTGATTGTGATTCCAAACCTAGCTACAAAACACTTGCTAAAATTGCAACTGAACAACAGAAAGCTATGGAACACATTCGAAAACTGTTAGACAAAAGCGATGATCTGTTAGACGCTGAAATGACTCGATCTCAGTCCTTAATTAAAGACATAAAAAATCTTCACGTTAAGTATGAGGAACTTGAAAGTCGTCATGAAACGCTCTCAACAACTCATGAAAGGCTGTCCTACGATTATCTTCAAAGGAAGCAAGACCTTGAGAAATTGAGAGCGGCTCATGAAGATCTTCAAAAGGAAAACGAGTCACTTCGCGCCAAACAGATCAGTTCAGTTCAGCTCAGGAAGGATTTGAACCACCATGTCTTAAGTGCATTGAGCGTGATAACGCTACTTCTGTTGCTGCATGTTCTACTGCTGCTACTGTTGCAATATCTTCACATGTCGATGTGATAACTAACCCCTCTGCTGAGGATACCACTGCCATTGCTGATGAGAATGCTAGGTTGAAGACACTGCTTGAAACAGGGATGTACAAAAGTCTCAAAGGGCATCAGACACTATGTGATGTCCTCAAAAGGCAGATTTTGAACCAAAACCCTAGGAAAGAGGGTGTTGGGTTCGAAAGGAAAATGAATGCCGATGGCTCTTACTGGAAACCTGAGTAGTACCCAAAAACCACGTGCGTTGCTGCAAAGGAACCTTCAGCGGATCCATCCACCCTATCTGGCTTCACTTGTGCTAATCCCATTATTATTGATGAATCCTTTGATGCAAACTACAGACTGTTTAAGAATCAGAATGGTGAAGTGTTTGCCAGGTATATTGGTACTAACTGCAGGAATGGACCGCCTATGAAGAAGATCTGGGTGCCGAAAAGGTGTTTGGAGAATCTTCCTGTGAATGTCATCATGACACCACAGGTGAAGAAGACAAACCCCAGACCACAGACTTCATATGGTCCAAAGGCTTCATATAGACAGAGGACTCACTTGAGTCGCACTAACGCAAATGTTTTGCAGGGATGCCATACTCAGGCCTATGAATATGAGCGTGGTTCATCAAACCGCCATGTTCATAAGACCAAGAACTATTCTGCTTATTCTTATGAGTACTATTGTCCACCTGCAAGACTTTTTGCTAGGGCTCCAAAGCCAAAGTTCTCAAATGCTGCACTTAGACTCATTGCTTCGAAGCCACCCTTGAAGATGTGGATGGCTAAGAAAGCTTAACTCTAATTTGCAGGGAAAGGTCTCCAGCCGAAAACCAAAATCGTCTGACGCTATTGCTGGGGACCTTAAACATCTTGTAGGGCGCAAGATCAAATGCCCAAATGGTCTTATTATGTACTTTGTTCCTGAATCGCTTGCTACTCGCCCTATCAGTCCAAATCTCGATCTAAGCTTTCATAACCCAATGGTTCGTCAAATGTTTTTGCTTCACAACTCTCTTCCTGAAGCCTATCCCCCTAACTGCACTTTAGGGTACGACACCAGCAGCTTCAGAATGGATTATTGATAGCGGGTGTACCAATCACATGACTGGCAAGAGAAGCCTTCTTATGGACTCAACCTTACGTCCATCCGACAAAAGTCACATCACATTTGCTGACACTGGTAAAAGTAAGGTATTGGGTCTAGGTAGAGTTGCAATCTCAAAGGATCAACACATGGATAAAGTCATGCTTGTTGAATCCCTTGGTTTCAACTTAATGTCTGTCTCAATGCTTTGCGATTTAAACATGATTGTTATGTTTGTAAAATATCGTTGCCTTGTTCTAATGGAATCTGACAAGTCTCTAGTGTTTGAAGGGTATCGGAAAGATGATTTGTACGTGGTAGATTTCTCAGCAGGACCACAGCTTGCCGTATGTCTTCTAGCAAAAGCTTCAGAATGCTGGCTCTGGCATCAGAGGCTAGGGCATGCTGGCATGAGGAACCTGCACACCCTTGCAAATAAGAAGCATGTCATAGGCATCGAGGGCGTCAAGTTCAAGAAAGATCACTTATGCGGTGCCTGTGAAGTAGGAAAGATGACGAGGGCCAAGCATCCTTCGAAGACAATCATGACAACGACTCGACCCTTCGAACTGCTCCACATGGATCTTTTCGGTCCCACTCATTACTCAACTCTTACTACTACTGCTTGTCTCTATGGCTTTGTCATTGTTGATGATTATTCTAGATATACTTGGGTGCATATAATCCTCTACAAGACTGAAGTGCAGGATGTCTTCAGACGCTTCGCCAATCGAGCGATGAACAACTATGGCGCCAAGATAAAACACATCAGAAGTGACAATGGCACCGAATTCAAGAACACTGGCCTGGATACATATCTTGATACTTTGGGCATCACACATGAATTCTCAGCTCCATACACGCCACAGCAGAATGGCGTCGTCGAACGCAACAACAGAACACTTATTGAGATGGCCCGAACGATGCTTGATGAATACAAGACTCCAAGAAAGTTCTGGCCTGAAGCCATTGATACTGCATGCCATACAATCAACCGTGTTTATCTTCAAAAGCTTCTGAACAAGACATCTTATGAGCTCCTTACTGGCAAGAAGCCAAATGTTAGTTACTTCAGAGTATTTGGCGCCAGGTGCTGGATCAAGGATCCACATCACGCTTCAAAACTTGCACCAAAAGCACATGAGGGTTTTATGCTTGGACATGGAAAGGATTCACACTCCTACAGAGTCTTCAATCTCTTTCATTATAAAGTGGTTGAAACAGTGGATGTGCGGTTTGATGAGACTAACGGCTCACAAAGAGAGCACCTGCCAAATGTGCTAGATGAAGTTCCATCCAGTGAATCAATCAAACTCATGGGAATTGGAGAAATCATACCTTCTGAAGCTCAACCTGTAGAGGAACTTATCATCTCCGCACCTGATCAACCTGAAGACAATGCTCAACCTGAAGACAATCCCTCTAACAATGACAATGATCAGCAAGAGCAAAATCTTCATCCTGTACATCCTCGTGTTGCAAATGAAGTGCAGATTGAGAGAATAATTGATAGCATCAATGCACCAGGTCCACTCACTCGTTCAAGGGCAACACAGCTAGCAAATTTCTGTGGACACTTCGCATTCGTCTCAATAACAGAACCCAAGAAAGTTGAAGAAGCCTTCATGGAACCTGAATGGATTCAAGCTATGCAAGAAGAGCTTCAACAGTTTGAGCTGAATAATGTATGGGAACTGGTTAAGTGTCCTGATCCTCGGAAGCACAATATAATAGGCACCAAATGGATATATCGCAACAAGCAAGATGAGCATGGTCATGTTGTCAGAAACAAAGCTCGTCTCGTTGCTCAAGGATACACTCAAGTTGAAGGGATTGACTTTGATGAAACATTTGCTCCCGTGGCTAGACTTGAAGCTATCCGCATACTGCTGGCCTATGCAAATCATCATAATATTCTCTTGTATCAAATGGATGTGAAGAGTGCCTTTCTCAATGGCAAGATTGAAGAAGAGGTGTATGTTGCACAACCGCCTGGTTTTGAAGATCCAAAATATCCTGACATGGTGTACAAGCTCAACAAGGCACTGTATGGCCTCAAACAAGCCCCTCGGGCTTGGTATGACACACTCAAAGACTTCCTAAAGAGCAAAGGCTTCAAATCTGGTTCCCTCGACCCCACTCTCTTCACGAAGACATATGATGGTGAACTGTTTGTGTGCCAAATATATGTGGATGACATTATCTTCGGCTGCACCAATCAGAAATACAGTGAAGAGTTTGGATATATGATGCAAGAGCAATATCAGATGTCCATGATGGGTGAGCTGAAGTTCTTCCTTGGTCTTCAAATACGTCAGCAACGCAACGACATCTTTATATCTCAAGAGAAGTATCTCAAAGATTTCCTGAAGAAGTTTGGCATGCAAGACTGCAAAGGCTTCACGACGCCAATGCCAGCCAAACATCATCTGGGTCCCGACGACAATGGTAAAGAGTTTGATCAAAAGGTATACCGCTCCATGATTGGTTCTTTACTTTATCTATGTGCATCTAGGCCAGATATTATGCTTAGTGTTTGCATGTGTGCTCGATTCCAAGCGGCACCAAAGGAATCGCATCACTTAGCCGTGAAGCGAATTCTTCGATATTTGGCTTACACCCCAACTCTAGGATTATGGTATCCAAAGGGCTTAGAGTTTGATCTGGTTGGATTCTCGGATGCTGATTATGCTGGTGACAAGGTGGATCGCAAGTCTACATCAAGCACATGTCATTTTCTGGGACGATCACTTATATGTTGGTCTTCAAAGAAGCAGAACTGTGTATCTCTCTCCACTGCTGAATCTGAATACATTGCTGCTGGATCTTGCTGCGCTCAGCTTCTGTGGATGAAGCAAACACTCAAAGACTATGGCATTCATCTGAAGCAAGTGCCATTCTACTGCGACAATGAAAGCGCCATCAAGATTGCCAACAACCCATTTCAGCACTCGAAGACAAAGCACATTGAAATTCATCATCACTTTCTCAGAGATCATGTTGTGAAGGAAGATATTGATATCATACACGTCAACACTGAAGAGCAATTGGCAGATATCTTCACCAAGCCCTTGGATGAGAAGAGATTTTGCAAGTTACGGTGTGAGCTAAATATCTTGGAATCCTCAAATGTCCTATGATCAGGCACACATCCTAACACTTATGCATATTGATGACTTAGATGTGCAACACACGAAGTAAAGTATATCTTCAATCAATGAAGACATACATTCTAAGTGTGAATACATTAATGTGGAATTTGACTTCGGAGCGCCACGATAATTGTGCGCCGTGTCTGGGTCTAATACTTCCTATACGGTGGGTAACGCCACCACCAAATTCTTCTGTTTGAAGTGTTTTACCCACGGCGTTACATTTGATATGTCTTCACATTTGGTTTGGCTTCAATCTCGACATGTCTTCATGATTATCTTCACTACGCTGATTATATATATATACTAGTGTTCTTTCCTCTAAAACATTCACTTATAGCTATGTCTTCTTGTTGAATCTTTTGAACTAAGTGAATGTGATCGGACTCTAACCTCTCTATGCTTTCTATCTCAAACTCTATCTCTCCAAATCATATGCATTCTATTGAAACTGTCGAATGTCTTCTCTGCGTCCTTGTTACTAGAAGATACAGAGACAAACATTAAGTCCGTTTTCAATGCTAATTCCTTCACCTGAAACCCGGAGAAGTGGGAACGACCACCCGACAATCCAGGCGTGCGTGGGACGTGGAACAACCTCCGATATGCTGCATGATGGCCACGTGTTCCTCAGATGTGAATCGCCAGGGGCACCTGTGTAATAACACTGAGCCGTCCCTGTCCCTATAAATACACGCCTCACCTCAGTCATTATCCTTTCTTCCACTCTCGCACGAACCCTAGCGCCACCGCTAGCCCTCGACGACGCCGGCGACGAAGCGCTTAGCTGCCGCAACCTCTCCGGCGCCGTCTTCACGCCGACCGCGGACATCGTCTTCTCCGCCGTCGCCGTAGGTGTTCTCTGTCGCCAAGTTAGGGCACGGACGATCAAACTGCTCGGCCTCCTCTTCCACTCCGTCTAGCAGTTCTTCGTGTGGTAAATAAAACTTCCTTTTTACGGCCCCTTTGATCCTATAGATTCGTCACCTTCTACCACAAGCAGTTTTTGTTCACACAAGTTGGATCTATTTCATACTGCATCTCATAATATGCCTAGTATATTCACTTATGCTTCACAAAGTAGTTAGATTCCTCACTTGTATTGATCCGTGGATTCGTACAAATCTGGAACCAACTCCTTATCTATGAGTGAATGTCTTCGCACGATGAGGTCAATGTCTTCTAAACTGATTTATCTTCAAAATCTTCTGAGAATGTATATGACCTCTTCCCCTTCCCTCGCACCTTAATGCTGTCACAGGTACATGTCCGTGGGAGAATCCCTTGGTTCTCATAGTCTGCATTCATTTGCAAAATTCTTACAACATCATATAAATTCTCCCAAAGCCAGTTCCAATTTGTCCAGCAAGTGAAAGCCTTTGAAGCCTTTGAAGCCATTCAGTTTAAAGTTCATGGCTGCAGAGAAATCAGCAAGGAAGGGTGGCAGAAAGCGTCAAGGAGAAACATCAAGAGATCTGCCCGATGACCTCTCAGAGCTGTACAAGACAGATCCTGAAGAGGATTACAATCAGCGCAAGACACGAATCCAATGGATTCGATGATATTGGGCAGAAGAATGGTTCAAGTACAGGTTTGTGACAAAGGAATATGCTGAGAAGAATGCTATCAAGCGACCATGGGGTGACATCCTATACAGAAATCTTCAACCCAGGTCCAGAGATGAAGCCATTGAACAAGGCTTCTATCCCTGCATGGTCCGTGGACCACAGCCTGCGGATGCTGACCCATCGTCGCTGCTGTGGTGTCGTGACGACAATCTGTTCAAGCGCAACTTCCATTTTGCCCAGAATTCGGTGAAGCAGAACAAGAAGTCATTGGGACTAGACTTCAACCCTGGTCCCTTTGCTCCCCGTGCTGATGGCATCCGCGAAGCTGAACCCAATCTTGTTGGGCCCTTTTACAACCTGGAAGGTCTCATCACTCATATCGTGGTTCAAGGGACAGCCGTGGATGAGCCTGCAGATGACGCTGAATCTGGTGAAGCGCCCGCAGCGCCAAAGCCAAAGAAACTGAAGCAGCCTAAAGCTTCAAAGCCTGCCTCAGCACCAAAAATCTCACGGGCGAAGCCACTCGCTACTGCACCTCCTGAAGACAGTGTGCAGTCTGAAGATCTGTCACGCATCTCCAAGCCCCAGAAAGTCAAGATGCCTCTGCCACACACCAGCCAAGAACTGACTGCTGTTGCTATTCTGCGCAACGATGCCATTGATCTATCCTGTGATGAAGATCTTGCAGATGACGCTCTTGAGCAACTAATCAAGAGCAAAGAAGAAGCAAAAATCTTCAACAATTTGCCTCTCTTTGACGTGGCAATCATCCACGACTTCATCGATGAGTGGTTTGACACGCCCAACCTCAGCTTTGAAGATCTGCAACTTCCCATTGGCCTCAGTGTTGCCTTCCATGGCGCCATTGCTTCAGAGTTAGCTATAGCCCAGCGCATCGTTGAACTGAAGCAGAAGATTGATTTTGAGAAAGCTCGGTTCAAGAATCATATGGCCAAGCTCAGCGTGCAAGAGGTCAAGAACTTCAGGATCATGTTGCACGGGCTCAAAGAAGCCTTCCTCAAGAAGCGTGAAGAAGCTCAAGGTTCTCGTGAGCGCATGAAGAGCCTGGCTGACAAGTGTGTGCAAGCCTACAATGAGGCTGAGAAGCGCAAGGCCCTTGGGCGTCCTGGCATCGACCCTAGGATGGCTGCAAAGAAGAAGAAGAAGAAGAAGAAGAAGAAGAAGAAGCCCGCAATGGCCGAACCCGACACACCAAGGCAGTAAGCACATCCCATTGTCTTCCCAACCAGCATGACTGGCTCGAAGCCAAAAGTCAGGTCTACCGCTTCAAAACTGAAGAAGACGAGGACTACTGAGGCTGAAGCCAGAAAGAGGAAACATCCTGAAGCCTCTGCTGCTGCTCCCTCCAAGAAGAAGCGGAAGACCAAGAAGGAACGGGCTGCTCCCACATAGCCCCTGGTTGTTGAACCTATCTCCATGGTTTGCCCTGCCGCTGAACATCAAGAACGCCAACTGACTGTCCATGAGCCTGCTTTCACAGAGGCTCATGAAGCTGAAGACATTCCAGCAGCCGATCCCACCACAGCTAAAGACATTTGTCACCATGACCATGTTGAAGATGATGTAGTTCTTCCTCAGATCGAGCACCAACAGGTATCATCGCCTGTGCTTACGCACAGCGAACTCATCAGCATTGCTCGTCCTCTGACGCCAACTGCCCAGGATGCATCATGGGCTGACCACCCACAACAACAAGAAGAAGATGACTTTGAGGCCCAGCCAACTCCATCTCCAAAGGCGTCGCCAGCGTTACGCAGGCTTCGCAAAGGACCAAGGCCTCCAGTCTCCGAGTTTGAAGCTAAAGCAGCTGAAGACATTCCAGCTGCATCAGCCGATGACACCCAAGAAGAAGAACGTGTCCCCACTCCCCCAACTACTGAAGAAGCTGTTCTCGAGGAGAACATGTCTGTGCCCGACTCTCCAGCTCATCAAGTGGAGGTAGAAAATCTTGAGGCTGCCACCACGACCACGAATGAAGCCACTGACGTCGTCATGGCTGAAGCAAATGTGGAGCCCTCACCAACCCATGAACCAGATGTCAGCGAAGCCAATGATGATACTGCTCCTGTTCCTGCGCCTGCTGCTGGTCCTCAGTTTGACTATCATATTGAGCATAGGCCTCAGGTACAGAAGCCAATGCCAAGGTTGCCCAGGTTTCCAGGTCCTGCATCAGCACCTAGATCCTTCAATGTCAATGGCTTCAAAGCAGACAACACCTTCTTCAATAGCTCCAAGAACCCCTACACAAGGGAACGAATATCTTCTGATCGGTTCTGGAGCTATCCGCAGCGAAGCTATTACTCCTGCATTCTGTACAATCAAGGTCTCATCTTCCCACATATGCGTCTTGACACCGAAGCAATAGCTGGTCTGTCCTGCTTGGAAGAAGCTCTGGGTTGCTTCAAAGAGGTTGGATTATTGCCTTTCGTCACCGACCAAGAGCACTGGAACGAAGAGTTGCTGCTCCAATTTTATGCCACACTTCACATACGTGGTTACAACAGAGATCCGAAGACTTGGGTCCTTGAGTGGATGACAGGAAATGTTCATCACGAAGCCAAAGCCTTTGATATCATTGAGCTCACTGGTCTGCCCACTCCTGGAGATCTCTATGAACCTGGATGTCAACTTCATAGTGAAGCTATGGAGAGCATCTTTCAGAAGCCTGAACCGAACATGAGTCAGATGCTTAGTATGATGAAGCCTTTGCCACAAGACGCTGCATATCCTAAGGAGTTCCTTGTTGAAGACCTGGAGTATCTGCCAAGGACCATCTATCACATTATAAGGCGAACTCTCTGGCCCATCAAAGGACATTCTCCACATGCAAAACTGGAAGGTGCAATGAAGACTTTGGTCTTCTATATTCTTCATGGCAAATGCTTCAATGCACAAGACTTCTTCATCCGCCAACTTGCTGCTTCAGGATCTAATCTTTTTGGCTTGAAGTTCTACGCTCCATGGATAATGCGGCTGATCAAACTCCACTCAGCTATCTCATATCGGCCCTCTGCTCGCAATCATTGGATCTTTATGCCTGACGTGGATATGTCCGTTGAAGCCCTCTATCCAGAGCCTGCCAAGGAGCCTCTTAGTCTTCAGAATGCGGAGCATCAAAGTTTCTCTCAGAACATTGAAGGAGTTGAAGCAGTCACTCGTGTTTATCCTCTGGCTGGCACTACACGTGCACCTCATCATGCCCTCACTGAAGCAACTGAAAGCACTATTTCCCAACGGCCCAAGAAGTGATCTCGTGTTCTCAATGACCGAGAGCTTCTGGTTGCTCTTCATCAGAAACAGGATAGGCATCATGACTGGCTGAAGCGCCAAATGCACAGCCTCTTGGTGGATGTCAACCGCATTCGCAACCTTGCCACCAAGAATGCCTTTGTTGCCCATGAAACTTGTCGGCGTACATGGAAAGGGCTGACGCTTATGTGCTCTGAGGATGACCTTCAAGAGGATGGCTTCTCTGAACGTTTCAAGTTTGACTCCACACCTCCCCGAAGGGCTGTGCTGCGACGAACTCCCTCACTTGAAGACTCTGAGTTCTCTTTCTCTGCGGCAACTGTGAATGCGAGAGTGATCGAGGATGAAGACGATGCTACTTCACCGCCCCCTCCTTCAGCACGCATCGACACTGCCCCGAGCTTGTCTGCACCGCCTAACAACACCGACGACCTTGCTACTTCACCTACTCCTCATGAGAACGAGTAGATGCTCTATGTCTTCAAACCTTTTTGGTCCTTACTGACAATAGGGGGAGAAGCATATGAGTTTGATAGTCTTCAAGCGGGTCCATATGGGCGGTTACTTTATGTTTTGCCTAGTGTTTACAACTCTCATTTTGATACATTTGGTTCTTTGAGTTGTAACACTTAAACTCGATGGTCGTCTGCTACTTATTTGCTATTTTGTGATGCGATGATAAATTCCGCATGTGCGACGATAAATTCCGCACTTAGATCATTTTGCAGACGTCCATTTCTCATTATGCATGCCATTATCTTCACAATACTTTTCATGCATGATGAACTGTCATCATAAGTTGAAGAGGATCTCCACAAGTATAACCTGCCATGTGCATTTGCATTCCAAAAGCAAATTACTTATATGCACATCTTCAGGGGGAGCCCTTGCAACTTATGAAGACAATTCCTTATCCTTTACAATTTCACATATTATATTCCCCGTTGAAAACTTCAACTAGTTTGTCATCAGTCACCAAAAATGGGGAGATTGTAAGTGCATCTAGTGCCACCCCTAGTTGGTTTTGGAGTATTGACGACAAACCTAGTTGAGCACTACTAGGAAAAGGGCTATAGATGGAAATGACACTAATGGCGCACCAGACATGTGGTGCGCCATTAGTATATACTAATGGCGCACCACCTTCTGATGCGCCATTAGTGTTGAAACTACTAATGGCGCACCCTGCCCACGGTGCGCCATTAGTACCAATTTTTTTTTGAACTAGTGCGCCTGTCCAAACATACTAATGGCGCACCGTGGGTGTGGTGCGCCATTACTAGTTAAACTAGTAGTGGCGCACCATGCCACGGTGCGCCATTAGTAACCTTGGCCACCACTTCCACC